>NW_028324159.1:8957500-9257798 GCF_054372755.1 Phalangium opilio | reverse complement strand
ATTAAAATGTTTTTCGGACTATTATTTAATATATCTATTGGAGGGTCTGACAACCCCAGAGTGTCACTGTGCTTTTCTCATGCGCTGGATGGGTTATTTTTACAATAAATACTAAATAAATAATAATAAATACGATATGTACAATTTATCAAGCTTTCACTTTCATTTATCGACTATGGCATTGTGAGAAATACTGAAACTAGCAATCTTAGGCGTGGCTCCTCTATTCAAAACGTTTCAAGGAACCGTAAAAAAATTCCCCTTAATTTAGTAGAAAATTCGTTAATAAATACTACTAAACAAGTTGGGAAAACCAAAATATTACCTCTCCGAGACAAGAGGAGAACTACTTTCAAACTAATTTACCCAGATATGGTAATGTTTCTTTTTGTATGAACAAATACTGAAGTTAAAATTTATGAGATATTAAAGCAGTATACAAAGCATAGCAAATATACTGTAAATCAGACGACATTTTACATCCAATAAGGATATACTTGTACACATTAAAATCATCCGATGGGGGAAAAACGGGAAATGAAGAGATAAAACTTTGGTTGCGTAAGTTCTTTATCCTAATGTTCCTGCTTTTTGGCGTTAAGTCTTGGATCGGGAATTTTGAACTGATTTGTTTTCTTCTTAACTTCGTTCTTGGTGTTGAGTCTAAGACCTTTCTCTGGAGTGAAATGTAATTAATATTATTTTAAATTTCAGTTTTGTTAGAAATGAATTTCAAGATTATTTATGCAGAGCACTTACTTCTCTAATAATGAGCATTTAGGGCAACTAAACACTTTTTAACTGCTAGAGTTGGTAATGAAGATATTATTTTGGTCATTTAAATAAAATTGGACAATGTTTCGATTGTTGTCTTAATTTGCAAGGGTAGTGGAGAGTTTCCAATGTTTTGCATTTCTCAATATTCCTGCAAAACGTTTAGGCAATTGGAAATTTAATATTAGACATTCTTATTATACTTGAAGAAAGTCTGATATTAAAAGTCACAAATTAAATAAGTAACTTGGATCAGAACTTACATTTTTAATGCCTACACAGAAGGTGTTCGTTTCGCTGAGACAGCTTAGAGCTCGAAATACTGGAACTGGAAAAATGTCTAATTTTCCAGAATCCCAAAATGTCTCTTGAACAACCGGCTTAAAACTAGAACAATGGAAACAATTCCGTCTGAAGAGAATTTTATTCTCACAGGAATTTCGTATAGACCACCAATATCTTGAAGACAGATTTTTCTGTGAACTTCCAAAATAGATACTAAGCGAAATTGGTCATGTTGCAAAACATACTCAGGATCTGAATCTATTTTAATAAAAAAGGAAAGTATATATTATGAAACCATGTTTGTTGAAAAGATCGTCAAAACATACCTTTCTTGTCATTTATTAGCAAAAGAACCTTCTGAAGAGCTTCATTAGCAATTTCAAGGTTATTTCAACGAATGATTTTGGGTCCAGCATTAAGTTCTTCCAATGAATTCGAAGCTTGCCGTTACTTTGACTGATCCGAAGGTTTTATTAAGCCTGAACCACTAATATCTTACAGTTGAGCTAAATTTCTGGTTAAGCTTTCACAAGAATCAAGGTTTAATGGTTTATGTGGAACATCAAGTCCTTGTTGACCACTGGACTGATGCAAATTTCCATTCATGTTATGTTGTTGCAAAACACCAATCCTCCCAATTGTTAATGTTGTCCCAGTCTGAGAGTTAAGTTCATTTAATTCCATTTGTTTTTGCTTTGCGCCATCTAGCGGATGGTGCAAAGGTTTAGTCCGACTATTTGATTACGGCTGGGCGCGCCTTTTTCCCCCATTTTCCCCTTTTTTCCCGTGCGGAATTACGGAAATTTTTAAAAAATACTCAGTATCACACTTAAGTGGCTCTGCAACGTGGAAGAATTTTATTTATTTATGAAATTATTTTCCTCCTCGACCGGGTTTCCATCCCGCACCACCGCACGGAGCTTTCACTCCACGGATTGACGCCTTTACCACGGAGCTTGTTAATAGAAGCTTAAACCTAGCATCTCTCTCACGTCGGCGGCCGGCGCGTTCCTCTCGCACCTTGCTTAGTTGGGGCAGGGAGGAGGGAAATTTGTTCGAGGCGGCGAGTCTCGCGTTTCCATGGTAGCGCGCCTATACAACTATGCATGCCGAGAATTGAAATCTCTTGGCGGGAAATTCGCGAATGGTAGATAGGCAGTTTTAAAACGGGTAGCGCTACAATTATAAAATACGTCGCGTTTTTAGCAATAGAAGGTTTACAAAATTATTTTAGGAATTGTACTCGTCGGAAAGTCTGAAATATAATAAAAACTAAACACATTTTTAAAGTAAGAGATATTTGATTTGTAAACCAAAAGAAATTAATACCGTAGTCTCTGGAGAGTGTATCAGGGAAAACTCTGTAACTAAGCAAGTTTATGATATTACCATCTCTGTAAGTGTTTCTATTAACGTTTGATTACTCAAATAAGCCTAATAATAAATTTTACGAAGCACAAGCACTTTCTAAGGTTCTTTTCACTTTTCAGTAACAAATTTTGACAAAGAAAAATTGTCATTTCAAGTTTAAATCTGCCTAAAAACGATAATGATAATTTATTTAAATAACTCTTAATTGGGTTCTTTTCAGTTACATATTTGCCAAAGACAAAATATCGTTTCAAGTTTAAATTTACCTATAAACGTTAATGATAATTTATTTAATAAATTCTTAATTTTAACTAATAAGAGTAATCAATTACTAATCATCACTTATGATCACTAACTTTAAGAAAAAAAGTTCAATATTATTTTTATAAACGTAATCAAAATAAGCATTGATAACATGATAATTAAAAACCTTAAGTAATGAGTTTAGAAATAAATGTACTTGTTTCTCTCACCAGAAGGAAAACAATTATCTAGACATCAAGAAACAATATCAATATCATCATCCCATTCGTAAACGCAACAGTTATGAACCAAATTTCAAAATTTGCACGAACTATCTTCGAACTCACTTCCTTGCAGATTGCAGACGCTTTTCTATGCCTACGCAGTACGCAGCCTACCGGCGTTTCCCTATTGTAGCGTCATCTATGTACACTACTATTTTAGCAACAATTTGGAAGAAATAATTATTCATTGTTAACTATCTATTAAATTTAGTTTTTTAATTGGAAATTTTATGTATGAGCAAAACAGTTTAAAATTACTTTGGCATATGTATTAAAATTAGGCCGACATGATGGCGCTAAATAGAGCCTAGATCTGACTCAGATAACCAGCCTTCCAGTGTGGGAAATAAGGCACTTTCACAGGCCAATAGCCAGTTTAAAAATTACCTGGGCCAGTTTAAAAATTAAACGCTTTGGGGTCTACTGGCCCTGGTGGCCACTTAATTAATTCAAAGTTTTCCCCCTCTAGATTTTGGATCATTAAATAAATACTATGTTAATCCCTAAGATTGATTGTCTCGTCTTTGCTTCTATGCTGTTTGCTTGCTTGGCCTGAATTGTGTATGTGGGAGTGGGATTATGGGTGGGTTTCGTATGTCTGTCAACGCTCTACACAGTGTAGAATCTGTAGATGAAGTGATTTTTGCAGTTAGCTAAAGCATGGCTAAAGGGAAGATAATCTCTCGGTAGTCTTGTTTGGGTCTGGTCTCTAGGGAAAGGCAGCCTGCTGCCTTTGATTGTATTAGAGTCTATGGGAAGATAGCAATGGAGTGTCAACTCCCTCCCTACGGGCCAAATTTTTTAATTTAGCATTACTCAATAAAGACTTATAGTTCTTAATTTAAGACTCCAATATTTTTAAATACCCATAACTATAAAAACTAACCTACTAAGCCTACGCCCTAGCAAATATTGTCCAGAATAGATAATTTGGCCCTAAATTACGAAAGCCTGATTTTTTAGGCTAAAAGTGGTAGGTGGCACCGTGGCCAGTTTTTTAATTAAAATACCTAGGCTCTACTGGCCACAGGTCCAGTTTTTAAAAAATCCTTATTTCCCACACTGTAGCCTTCATTCCGACTCTCAGAGTATTCCACCCGCATTTTTCCTTATAACTACTCTTGTGCAAAAATTATTTTCCAAGGCCAAACTGATGATATCTTCGGATCTACTGATCCAAATGACCTGAAATTTTACCCTGAGGTGTGTTTCAATCTATTCTATTATATTAAATAGGATAAATATTTTAATAAAAATGAATTTTTAATGTAAAAATTGTAAATTCAGTGGCTAAATTGAAGAATACCACCTGCTCTTCCAAACTTAATAAATCATATACCAAAAGAAAGCTTACGCCTTCCTCTATTCATTGCACACCATTATAGTGAGCGCAAACAATAATTAACATTAAAAAACTAATTAAATATATAGCAGTGCCAAAGGCTTTGCCGGGACTCGCTGTGATATGAGCGGCTAAATGTGCGGCTGTTTTTGTTATTATTAAGTTTTATCAACTGAATAAATTTCCCTTTTCCAAAATTTTACTAAATGAATATGTTTTTACTCCTAATTATTGGTACCTTTCCAAATTATGGCTAATTACCTTTTTATTTAATCCACAATTCAGTACTTACAACCATTTTCCAAGAAAAAAACCCATCCCCATCCTTGTCCAAAACAGGCCTTTTAGAGAGTAATAGATTATAAAACCAAGACCTCTTGAACCAATATTCTTAGATTTGTAAACGTGCAGAGGGGCAAGTCTCGCGAAACCTGATCAGTTGAATAACACATATAATGAGAACGTTCTGCGTTCGTTACCAAATGATACTGATAGAAAATTATTGCATTAAAATGTAAGGCCTAACTCGCAAGAAGCTTCAGAATGTCATCGAAAAAGCAGAGTACCGCTGCGAGGAAGCTTTTATCTTCTTGGACCTCCTTGACAACTAAGTATAATTTAAAACTTTATCTCAAGTAAATCCTGGTTTTTTTACCAACAGTAACTGATATTGTGATGCTTTTCCTCCACCCTTTCAGTTAGTTTCTTAATCATGATTTTTCTACTCTTCATTGTTTTTCAAAATATGTAATGTTTCCAAAAAATACAGTTTTGAACTAAAATTGCGTTTACATAGTAACGTTTACTTGGTAGAAACACAAGGGCTCTTCTGAACTTTCCCATTTAGGTGTTTTGTAAGCTTTATGGCCTGTAATTTGGTTTAGTTACAGGATTTTTAGTGCCATGTGTAAGCGATATGTTTAATCTTGGAAAGGGCCTCGAAGTACTAAATTTATTATTTTGACAAAGCTAATTAATTTGAAGGTTTTTAACCATTTTTAGATATAATAGATTTTAGCACATCTCTTATTAAAGTTTCATTACATTTGGACCATTAGACCTAAATATATTGTGGTTTGAATACTGAATTTACAATTTTGGCATTGGATATTATTTATCAACAGATAATTAAATAAATTATTAAGAACGCTTACAGGCAAATTTAAACTTCAAATAATAAATTTGGTTTGTCAAAAATTGTAAGTGAAAAGAACCTTACAAACTGCCTGGTACAATTTATTATTAAGCGTTATTTGAGTAATCAGACGTTAATAGAACGATTTTGTTGCGAATACTAATACTTATAATTTAATCTACAAATTATCATGTTTGTTTATAAAAAATTGTAACTGAAAATAACCGTTGAAAGTGCTTTGTCGAAACTATCATTAAGTTTATCAAACCGCACTTTAAAGATTTTATTGTGAATACTAATTCAAAAAATGTTTGTATAATATAAAAACAACTGTAATTGTTTTTGTTAAAGAATTTATTTTAAGGTCAAAATGATCAGCGATGTTTATATTAAACCAAAGTCATACTAAATTAATTTTGTTCATAATCGAAAGGATATTTGATAAAGAAAAAGAGAATACCGCCAAAAATATTTGCCGGAATCATACCAGTTCTAGCCAATAGAGGGCGCGCAAAGCATAATATGGCCGGGGCCATCTTGTTTATTTTAAAATTTTCCCAGCTTTCTTTTGCTAGCAATGAGATTTCCAGTTTCGAAATTTCCAAGACTTAACGGTTCGCTTGCGGATATATCAACTGTTACAATAATCGATTGTACGAGCTTAAAAGTTTAATACTGTTTATTTGGTCTTAATAGAAAAAATACATGACATGACTAGTAAGGTTCGTTCTATATCTGCTTATCCTAAAAACCTGTAACTCCGTTTATTCTCTGTATTGATTTTATACCTTACTAGGCGCCATCTAGTTTGAACAATTTGAACTCATAAGAATTTGAGATTTAACATTCTTTATATAACATCCTTCTCTTTAGTTTATAAATCTAATCTCTTAGGTGGATGAATGATGCGTCCTGCTCTTGTGCGATATGGTTCTGCAACCGTTTTAAATTCAATAGGTTGTTGTTTTAGTGGTGTTGTTGCTTCAGTTCTGCTTGCTTCTTGAGACGCGGCAGTAGGACTTTCTGACTCCGTGAAAGTATAAGTATCTGGAGGACGTTCCACTTGGGTTTGTACTTCAGGTGATATGGGTATTAGATGTACTCTATTCCGTCTAACGGTTCCTCGTGGTGTCGTTATATAATACGAGCGGGGCTCAGGTGCTTTGTCAGCAATTTTCCCTTGAAGATGCATGTCTGTAATCCACACCGAATCCCCATTCTCAAGGCTTCGGAGCGACGTGACATTATGGCGAATATCGTAATAGCGTTTCTGTTTCGCCTTATGGTCTTCTTCTACTTTTGCTACTTGGTCACGTGGAGGAATGGACGGTGTCAGTTGTGCTGGTGCTAACGGTACCGTAGAACGTAGTTTCCTTCCCATCAATAACTCTGCTGGGCTATACCCATTGGCCAGTGGAGTCGTGCGATAGGCTAGCAAAGCTTTGTACGCATCGTCTGACTTCTTCAATTGTTTCTTTACCACTTTCACCGCCACTTCCACGAAACCATTGCTCTGCGGAAAGCGGGGACTGGACGTTATGTGACAGAATCCATAGTCCTTTGCGAACTGTCGAAATGCCGACGTTTGAGTGGGAGCGAATTGCGGTCCATTGTCAGACTTGACTGTGACGGGTATGCCATGAGTGGCGAAGATTGACTTTATTTTCGTAATTACAGCATCAGCCTTCAAATCCGTTAGAGGTCGTATTTCGAAATAACGCGAATAGTAGTCAGTGACTACAATATACCATTGTTTCTCAAGGTAAAATAAGTCCATGGCGACTGTCTGCCAAGGACGTTCAGGAAAGTCTGAGGGAAGCAACGGTTCGTTCCTGTTACGTGATTCATGAATACAAGCCAAACAACGTTTAACTTTGTCTTCGATATCCTTCGACAATCCAGGCCACCAAACTGCACATTGTGCGCGGGCCCTACATTTCGAAATACCTTGATGTCCTTGGTGTATTTGGTCTAAAACTTCTCCGCGTAAAGACATTGGAATTAGTATCCGAGGACCTTTCATAAGAAGTCCATCTTGCAGGGATAGATCGGCTCTATATGCGTAGTATATCTTGCACTGCAAGGGTATATGATTTTTCAACGGCCAACCCTGCTCAATATACTTCGATAGTTGCGTGCAAATAGGATCATTCCGTTGCGCTGCCATTATTTCCAGCAAGCGCTGATCCGAAGCAGGGAACGTAGATCTGATAAACTGGACATGAGCTAAGATTTCTTCTTCCAATTCGGAAGTGACTTGGCCTTCTCTGAGCGGACTACGGGAAAGGGTGTCGGCTGCATTTAAGTCCTTTCCTGGAACGAAGGTAATGTGATAGTCATAGCGCATCATGCGCAACCTTATCCTTTGTAACCGTGGAGACAAGTCATCGATTTGTTTCGTTTGTAGTACCGCTATCAAGGGCTTATGGTCTGTTTCTAGTTCCACCTGAATTCCGGTTATATAATCGCGGAATCGGTTACACGCCCATGCTAACGCAGTGGCTTCCTTTTCAATCTGCGCGTAGCGCTTTTCAGCGTCGGACAATGTAGTCGAGGCGTAAGCTACGACTCGACGCTGACCATCTTTGTGGACTTGACTCAATACAGCTCCTATCCCAAAGGAAGATGAATCGGCCGTTACGATGGTCTTCAAGCAAGGATCATAGACTGCTAATACAGGGTGATCGGTCAAGAGCTTCTTGATCAGTAGGAAGGCTTGTTCTTGCGAAGGTCCCCACGACCATTCATTCTTTGTACTCAGCAAGTCATGTAAAGGCTTGAGTACGCCAGACAAGTTTGGTACAAACTTAGCAAGGTAATTAACCATGCCTAAGAATCGTTTTAGGTCTGTAAGTGTTTCTGGCGGCGGCAACTTTGTTATGGCTTCAATTTTCGATTCATCGGGATGTATGCCTGTTTCATCCAGTACGTGTCCTAGAAACTTGACCCGTTTTACTGAAAACTCGCACTTGTCTCGGTTTAATGTAATTCCGGCTTTGTATAAACGATGGAAAACCTCCTTTAGCCTTTCGTCATGTTTCCTCTGGGTACAACCCCATACCAGGATGTCATCCTGTAGATTTACCGTGCCCGTGATACCTTCTATGCATAAGCTTATTTCTCTCTGAAAATGCTCGGACGCTGAGCTCAGACCAAAGGGCATCCTATTGAAGTAATATCTTCCAAATGGCGTGATGAAAGTAGTCAGTTTGGCTGATTTGGGATCCAACGGTACCTGCCAGTAACCGCTGTTGGCATCGAGTTTCGAGAAATATTTTGCACCCGCCAATTGTCCCAATGTATGATCGACTGACGGCAACTGGAACCGCTCTCGCTTAACATATTTGTTTAAGTCCGTCAGATCGACACAAATCCGGATTCCTTGGTTTGGTTTAGGGACAATGACCATAGGAGCGCAGAAATCCGTGGGCTCGTCAATCGGCGTTATAATACCCTCTTCCACCATGCGATGTAACTCTTCTTTGGTTTGCTGCATTAAGGGGAGAGGCACTCTTCTCGGAGTATGTAATGCTGAAGGATTCGCATTTGGCGCCAGTTTTATGGTAAATGGTTGGCGCAACTTTCCAAGACCAGTGAAGAGCTGAGGATAATCATCCATTAAAGGGACGCTCTTCTTATTGACTTCCTCCATGCTATCGACTCTCGCAACAATTTGTAATTGTTCACACGCATGTAATCCCAACAAAGGAGTTTCTAAATTAGGTATTATGTAGATCTTCTCAGTGATCTCAATATCCCGATATGTTACTCTCGCCGATATTTGACCCTTGCATTCTATTCTTCTATGTCCTGGACCGTATAAGGTACGATCGGTTTTCTGGAGGCTTTCTGGTATGTGCATTGCTCGAAAAGTGGCTTCAGGAAGGACGCTTACATCAGCGCCTGTGTCTACTTTGAATTTGATTCTTTGTTTGTTAATCTTCACTGTCACATACCAAGGTTTAGTAGGATAGCTCTCCACCGAACCCAAAAAAACATCAGCTCTCGTTTCATCACTTGTAACTTCCCTAATGGAGTTATTTAGACATTTCTTGGCAAAATGGCCTCTTCTACGACACTTGTGACAAATTGCATTTGTGGCTGGGCATCTCTCACGAGGATGAAATCTTCCATGTCCACATCGTTTGCAACCTTCTTGCTGACTGTACTGTTGTGGTACATTTGGCTCATTTTTGCAGAATGGCTTTGGCGGAGCCTGAGAATGAACAGGACCCTTTGCTCTATTCTTGTACTGCTGGACAGGTTTCGGATTAGGTTTAGCTGTGCGAATTCTGTCCAGATTATGTGCTTGCTTTTCAGGATATAACTCTTGTTGTTGCAGCTTAACTTGCTCATTTTGTCTCGCTTTTGTAATCGCGCCCTCTAAAGTAAGCTCCTTATCAAGTTGTAGACGCTCCGAAAGGGCTTTATCCCTTATTCCAACGACTAATCTGTCACACATGAGGTCGTCTCGCATTTTCCCATATTCGCAATGCTCCGATAACGCGTATAAAGCTGTTATATATTCTTCTATGGTCTCACCTTCATGTTGTTGACGATTGTTAAATTTCGCGCGTTCAAAAGTACGATTTCTTCGAACCACGAAGTGGCCTTCAAAACGATCCTTTACTGTCTTGTAGTCTGATTCTTCCTCTTGTGTGAGTTGGAATGATTCAAATATGTCGTCCGCTTGCGGTCCCATGAAATATATCAATGCGTTGACTTGTTCCTTTTCTTCACTACGACTAAGTCCTGAGGCTTGTCGAAACCTTTCAAATCGCCTAATCCATTTAGGCCACTCTCCTGCATTTGGTAATGCATCTGGAGGGGTAATTTGAAATGGAGGAGCAGTCATAGGCCCTCTTTCTATAATGGAAGCAGCATCATCATTTTCCTGAATTTCCTCTTGTAGTGACATTCCAACGACGGGTGTGGTGCCGACTTTCTAGCCAAGGCTTAGCTTGTGCAATATATGTCAAAGTAAAAGTTGTAAGCATGCGAAACTAACACTACCACTCCACACGCTCTTCCCTGAAAAGTGAAGACAAGGATGCGAGTTCTGACACCATGTTACAATAATCGATTGTACGAGCTTAAAAGTTTAATACTGTTTATTTGGTCTTAATAGAAAAAATACATGACATGACTAGTAAGGTTCGTTCTATATCTGCTTATCCTAAAAACCTGTAACTCCGTTTATTCTCTGTATTGATTTTATACCTTACTAGGCGCCATCTAGTTTGAACAATTTGAACTCATAAGAATTTGAGATTTAACATTCTTTATATAACATCAACTTGAATACCTTTACTTTTTCCTGACGATTTGAATGAAAAACATGTTTCACTTTTTTATCAATAGTTTCCCAATATGTTAAAATGCACTGTCCATAGGCATCCATCATTAACTAATTAAAATATTAAATTCATAGCAAGACAGAACAGAAACAAAACTTAGCTATCTTCCCAAAAAAAACTACGATGACCCGTCCTAACCCCGATTCCCTAATTCCGGTTGAAATATTTTAGTTAGATTTTTAACCGAGTGGTGGCGCATGAAAGAAAAGTTTCCTCGATAAGTTGCCTCTCTCTGATTGGATGAATTAAAATTTTGGGGCGCGAAGCGTGATTTTTCAATAAAGAGACGGACGCCTTACACAAGCAAAAGCTGAAGAAATATACTTCCCCCTATTTACTTCGGGTATAAGGTGATTATTTCGTCTTTGGAACATAACTAGATGGCACCACTTTCAGAGGTACTATTTATCAAGTGAGTGGGGGATTTTTTTAAACACGGCTTCTAGTTACGGCATTAACGCATAAAAATATATTTGCTAATTATTTTTAAGGCGAGGAATCCGAGAAAAGGTTTTAGAATTGTACAGCCTGGTTTTTTGCCACCTTTCTCATTTTTCGCTAAAACGCCTATCAGCAATAGATTTCGTGCCTAAAACTACCCCGAAGTCAATATCGGGTTAATTAATGTAGGCCTTATTAAAGCCATAAAACGTGGAAAACAATATAAGCCGTTCTAACCACTTTTAATCCACCAAACTAACTCTCTCCTACGCTTTACGTCATACAAATTGGATGTCCATATTGGCTCTCCACAATCTGAGAACGTCTTTGTTGTAGGCGTTCACTCTTACTTCCTGGGGAGACCTCTTCAGCAGTATAGTTTTTCTCTTGAGTTTGAACGTAACGCAATCAATATACACCTGTTCCGTCATTTGAAGTGGGCTTTAAAAGTCTTCAAATGTTTCAGGTGCATTTTCTAGTGTCAAAGCCACTATTGCTTTTTCAACTTCAACATATTTGGATTCAATGTGTTCGCCGTACTCCTTTGTCCAATCTCTTAAGTCAGGGTCGTGTACGTACGTTCTCGGCATTGGGGGCCAGTGAATTCCAAACCGGCAATGTGTCTCTTCCCCCCGCTTCACTTTGCATGTTTTCGTGTGTTTATGCGTTTGAAGCGGAATCAGGTTAAGCAAATCTTGGTCTTGAGACTTGGAGCAAGAAATGAATCTTTCAACGAAGGTCTCAACTTCGGCAGCGTTTGAAGCATCCGGTTTCAACTTTGGAGCACCGGAAACCCAAAATAAACTGTGCACATGAGGCGACCCACGGTGTTGAAATTCAACTCGATAATAGTAATCCACCACAAACCCCAGTGGAGCAGCCTTGCTCCTGAAATACTTCAATAACGCTCGAAACCTGTAATCGAAAAATCTCGCGCATGTAATCGGGTCCTCCTGGATTAACTTGGCTTTATCCTTGAAAGACATATTTTCAATTTCTTGGTTGGTCATATTACTTTTGTCAGAAGTGACCAACAAAGCGTTGATTAACTCGGGCCATCGAGTTTCAGCAGCACTAACAGTCAGGAAAAAGGTGGGAATGCCAAGTTGTCTGGCCATGGCAAGAAGGTCCCTCGATTTTCGCTGCCAAAATGCGGGTGAATTTCGAAGAGGCTCCAATATCCTGAAACCATCATCGTGGTGAATTAGCGATTCAATCCCACCTTCTAATCGTAGTGTTCCCGCTGTTAGTCCTCGGCCGTCAGAAGCCTTAGTTTTTCGTAGGCAGATTTGAATGGCTTGACTAACTTTCATGGTCTCAATCTTTAACCATTTGAAAAAGAGATTGGTAACGTCGCTAGCGCATCTTCTGTCAGAGGATAGTAATGCCCACTTTACAAAGTCCTGATAGCTGCTTTTTATCGTAATTTCCATTTTCTGCCCTCCGTAAATTCGAGGAAATGAGAGTTCTTCGCAGTCTTCATCGTATAGCAAAGACACGGGGCGGCTAGCTTCTCCCGGTGCAAACGTTACAGTTACGGTTTTGTCCAATAAATCATCAGCTGACAAGAGCAACGAATCTCTGGCTCCACAATTGACTCTTTCGTCTTCCTTTTCCTCAACCCATTCTTCGCCACTATCAATTTCCTCTTCACCAGCGATTATACCTATTGGTGCATCGCCTTCGGGTGAGGTAGCCTCTTTCGACTTTGAGACTTCAGTTAGAACAATGTTTCTGTCGTTTTCATTCACGACGAAATCAACTCTTTCATCCACTAACGTGTCCATGAGGCCCTCCGAAAGGGTAATGCAATGTTTTTTGTAAAGTGGCGATTGCAGCAACGACCTAAGCGCCGCTAAAATGTTCTTAGGACGTACTGTTTCAAACAAAAATGGGTTATTATACTTCATACGACGCATTAATTTAACCTGTACTGTGTGCGTGTTGTCAGGCAGCCTTGGTAAAACGGAACACGACGTGTCTACGTTACAAGGTACATTAACAACTGTACCCTTCGATCCTTTTTGCAAATCGCAACCAAGAGATCGTATTTCAATAAATGGAATTCTAGGGCTAACGAGCCTTTGTTCGAGATTAGACAACCCTGTAATAATCTCGCTTACGACCGGAAAACTAAAGCCATTAAGGGGACTGTATTTCGGAACCAACCCTTTAGATAAGGCTGCATAGCAAGCCGTGCATAATTCCACACTGGGAGTTAGAACGCTGGTAAGGTACCTAACGCTTGCCTGAAATTTTTCTAAACTTATCAACATCGTGCTGCTCTTAAATGACAGCCTAGAACATATTTCACACTTATGCGTAGGAACATCTTTTATGGCCTCAGAATATAAAAATTCTTGATATAGTGGATCATCCTTTTTAAGTTTTTGTCTAATTTGGGTAGCTAAATTCTCAATATGGCGGAATTCTGGATCAAGCCTTCGCCCAGCTTCGTATGCTCTTTCCCTTTCCCGATACTCGGGATCTTGCCTGCGTTGCGCTTTGGCGCTTCGCTCCCTTTCCCGAAACTCGGGATCTTGTCTACGTTCCGCTATGGAACTTTTCTCCCTTTCCCGATACTCGGGATCTAGCCTACGTTCCGCTATGGAACTTCTCTCCCTTTCCCGATACTCGGGATCTTGCCTACGTTCCGCTATGGAACTTCTCTCCCTTTCCCTGTACTCTGGATCTTTTCTACGTTCCGCCATGGAAGCTATCTTCCTTTCAGAAATATTTAATTTAGCTAGAGCCTGTGAATCAGTTCTTTCCCTTACACGCTTAAGTTTATACAACTCCCTTCGTCTAGCATTTAATTTTTCTCTTGCCTGAGCCGCCTCTGGATCTGTTCTTTCCCTTTCGCGCATAAGTTTATATAACTCTCTTTTCCTAGCATTTAGTTTTGATCTAGCTTCTGGATCAGATACTGTTCAGTTTTTTTTGCCTTCTCTTTATCTCCCTTACTTTTGTCCCCTATTTCTAGCGCATCTTCTCTCTCAGTCATTCTGGATACACACTATTACAGGGAAATTCAGAAAAGAAAAAGAAATTCAAAAGTTAGAGCCTACTTGAATTCTTCCTGATGTTCACGCATTAAACGTTAATTCACCACAAACGGAATAATCAAACGCAAAAATCAACAGTTATGAAATGTTTTAGCACAAAAGTTATGAGCGACGAAAAAATTTTAATTATTTAAAAGCCGCAAAAGTAATCGACGAGCAAAAATATCTACCTCCTCTCGCAAAATTTTACTCGAGATATAAAACCTTCCAAGAAATTTAAGAGGGAACTGTATGAAAAAATCCCCCACAAGGGAATAGACTAATGGCACCACATGCTATTTCCCCTATGAGCTTAATACAGTCTGAACTAGAGGGCTGCCATTACTCTATATGACTGTATACTATAGAACCCATATTTAACAAAACCTCAGCTGAGTTCTGGGTTTTTACGAGCCAAAGTGGTAAAGCAACTTGTAGCTACCTTTTACAGCCCATTTGCCCAACGCACTGTATGTCGTGATTTTCATCCGTCTACAAACGTAGCGTTTCAACTTAAAAATTCCAAAAAGGTGAAGTGAATTTCTAGCCCCTTCACTTACCAAGCCCGTTGCTACTGAAACACGTGCACGGGACCTATTGACAAATTTCTGAGAATTGGTGGCCTGTTTTCAACTTAAAAATTCCAAAAAGGTGACGTGAATTTCTAGCCCCTTCACTCACCAAGCCCGTTGCTACTGAGACACGTGCACGGGACCTATTGACAAATTTCTGAGAATTGGTGGCCTGTTTTTCAATACTTTCCCTCCTTTCCACGAAGGGGCACTAATGAGTGAATAGCCCCTCGATGCCATACCCCTAATGAGTGAATAGCCCCTCGATGCCATACCCCTAATGAGTGAATAGCCCCTCGATGCCATAAGTCTAATGAGTGAATAGCCCCTCGATGCCATACCCCTAATGAGTGAATAGCCCCTCGATGCCATACCCCTAATGAGTGAATAGCCCCTCGATGCCATACCCCTAATGAGTGAATAGCCCCTCGATGCCATACCCCTAATGAGTGAATAGCCCCTCGATACCATACCCCTAATGAGTGAATAGTCCCTCGATGCCATACCCCTAATGAGTGAATATCCCCTCGATGCCATACCCCTAATGAGTGAATAGCCCCTCGATGCCATACCCCTAATGAGTGAATAGCCCTCGATGCCATGACGCGTAACAAACATCGCCTTAAGACCATTCTAAAATGACAACAACAGAAGAAACTATTCACTTTCGCCAAGTGAAGAATTTCGTTACCTCGATACTTCTAGTCTCATCTTACTTCTGACAACAGTAAATACTACCTTTTGCTTTAAAAAAAATACTACCTTTTGCTTTTAAAAATACTACCTTTTGCTTTAAAAAATACTACCTTTTGCTTTTAAAAATACTACCTTTTGCTTTTAAAAAATACTACCTTTCGCTTTTAAAAAATACTACCTTTCGCTTTTAAAAAATACTACCTTTTGCTTTTAAAAAATACTACCTTTTGCTTTTAAAAAATACTACCTTTTGCTTTTAAAAAATACTACCTTTTGCTTTTAAAAAATACTACCTTTTGCTTTTAAAAAATACTACCTTTTGCTTTTAAAAAGCGTGAAATCATTATTGTCGACGGGTGAAATAAATTTTAAAGGGAGTAGGAAACCTTCCATTTAAATTAAGGCAATACCATAATCCTCTCTCTCTCGTTATAAATATATCGAGCAAATGTAAAACACAATCCACAATACAGTTAAATGATTTGATATACTTAAACTTCCTATTATAACCCCCATCCTTTTAAAATACAGGATGAAAAAAATATAACTTCACCACAATCCTCTCCCATTCATTCTCCCTTCAATGACGAACGAAAAATTTTATACTGCCAAAGGCTCTACTATTGACACTACTACGAGAATGACAACAGGGCAGGTCAAACTAAGAGCCTCATCGTTAGATGTACATCAAACGATGTGGCCAAAAAGGGGCAAGTTCTTGAGGACGACGACAGCGCCATCTGAATTGTGGGAGAATCGTAACTATAAGATGATTCGTCTGCTAGTAGTACTGCCCTTCTGCGAGGCCTATAAAAGTTTATAACGACGATGAAGAGAGTTATGTTAGTCGGGAGTGTGGCGCACTCCTGTAAGCCAAGCTTCTGGACAAAAAAGTTTGATGGAATAAAGGACTTGTCGGCGATCCTCCCCTACAGGTGCCGACTACCCCCGTCTCCGCGGGCGGTGACTAAGCCCAATTCCACCATCCGTCACCGCTTGTACAAACCTCATTTCCTTCCCCGTTTCATCGCATACGACCTAGCACTTCGCTCGTAGCCCGTCAGCAGTAGGCCGCGTTGGGTCTCAAGCTCTCCATCTTCCTGGAGCATAAAGCCTTACGGCTATTAATAAAAACTGTCTTTGCAGACAAAGACTTGAAAAAGTAAGAGATAAGTTTATAAATTAGTTGCATGAAGTAACAGATATTAAAATTTTGAATTTTGAAGACATGATTATAAAACATTTAATATTTGAAAAAAATTCTTATCTTAGTTTTTTTCACCAAAATACCTTTAGTAAAAATATTTCATTATGAAATATCTGCATCGTTTTAAAAACACATGTGCATTTTACTTTCCATTAAAACTGTACAGTTAGGTTTGAGTATTCGGCTCTAAAAGGAGAATAAAATGTACTAAAAATCTTTGATAGCTGATAAAATAAACTTAGTATTAAAACCTAACAAAACGTGTTCGTAAACTTTAAGTTTTCGAAGTACCAAAAATGAACGTGTTGTATAGCTCTCAAAGGATCACGATCAAGGTACAGATCTTTCCGAATTTAATAACTATATCACAGTCAAACGGCCTATGTTATATTCCGCTTCGCAATATTTTCAATATTAAAATATCAAAAATTAAATTCATCAAGTTAAATTTTTCAGATATCCGAGTAATTGAACTTCTTAAAAGCAGTTATTAAAATAAAAAAACACTTGTATCCATAATCCCTTAAAATATTCTTGGAAATGCTATTTTTTCTAGAATTATTATTAAGAGCAAAATACATGTTTAAATAATGTTGAAAAATATTTTCGCCAAATTAAATTTTGGTGAAAAAAAACTAAGATAAGAATTTTTTTCAAATATTAAATGTTTTATAATCATGTCTTCAAAAGTCAAAATTTTAATATCTGTTACTTCATGCAATTAATTTATAAACTTACCTCTTACTTTTTCAAGTCTTTGTCTCCAAAGACAGTTTTTTTCAAATATTAAATGTTTTATAATCATGTCTTCAAAAGTCAAAATTTTAATATCTGTTACTTCATGCAATTAATTTATAAACTTACCTCTTACTTTTTCAAGTCTTTGTCTCCAAAGACAGTTTTTTTCAAATATTAAATGTTTTATAATCATGTCTTCAAAAGTCAAAATTTTAATATCTGTTACTTCATGCAATTAATTTATAAACTTACCTCTTACTTTTTCAAGTCTTTGTCTCCAAAGACAGTTATTAATATCTGGAACTTCAGTCTTAATATTAATTAAAGTTGTTTAGAACTAACGTTTTAAACCTTGACTGGTTGACATGACAATCAACGCTCAGTCCAACTCAAATAGCTTTCCCTTCGTTTCCACAGTGAAAAGTTACCCTTGATCGCTAGCGTAGTTCAATTACCCTTGATCGCTAACCTAGTTCAATTACCCTTGATCGCTAACCTAGTTCAATTACCCTTGATCGCTAACCTAGTTCAATTACCCTTGATCGCTAACCTAGTTCAATTAACCTTGATCGCTAACCTAGTTCAATTAACCTTGATCGCAAGCCTAATTCAATAAACCTTGATCGCTAACCTATTTAAATTAACCTTGATCGCTAACCTAGTTAAATTAACCTTGATCGCTAACCTAGTTCAATTAACCTTGATCGCTAACCTAGTTAAATTAACCTTGATCGCTAACCTAGTTCAATTAACCTTGATCGCAACCCTAGTTCAATCACCCTTGATCGCTACCCTAGTTCAATCACCCTTGGTCGCTAACCTAGTTCAATCACCTTTGGTCGCTAACCTAGTTCAATCACCCTTGATCGCTAACCTAGTCCAGTTAACCTTGATCGCTAACCTAGTCCAGTTAACCTTGATCGCGAACCTAGTTCAATCACCCTTGGTCGCTAACCTAGTTCAATTAACCTTGGTCGCTAACCTAGTTCAATTAACCTTGGTCGCTAACCTAGTTCAATTAACCTTGGTCGCTAACCTAGTTCAATTAACCTTGGTCGCTAACCTAGTTCAATTAACCTTGATCGCTAACCTAGTTCAATCACCCTTGATCGCTAGCCTAGTTCAATTACCCTTGATCGCTATCCTAGTTCAATCACCCTTGATCGCTAACCTAGTTCAATCACCCTTGATCGCTAACCTAGTTCAATCACCCTTGATCGCTAACCTAGTTCAATCACCCTTGATCGCTAACCTAGTTCAATTAACCTTGATCGCAAACCTAGTTCAATTAACCTTGATCAATAACCTAGTTCTATTAACCTTGATCGCTAACCTAGTTAAATTAACTTTGATCGCAAGCCTAGTTCAATTAACTTTGATCGCAAGCCTAGTTCAATTAACCTTGATCGCTAACCTAGTTCAATTAACCTTGATCGCTAACCTAGTTCAGTTAACCTTAATCGCTACCCTAGTTCAATCACCCTTGATCGCTACCCTAGTTCAATCACCCTTGATCGCTACCCTAGTTCAATCACCCTTGATCGCTATCCTAGTTCAATCACCCTTGATCGCTAACCTAGTTCAATCAACCTTGATCGCTAACCTAGTTCAATCACCTTTGATCGCTAACCTAGTTCAATTAACCTTGATCGCTAACCTAGTTCAATTAACCTTGATCGCTAACCTAGTTCAATTAACCTTGATCGCTAACCTAGTTAAATTAACCTTGATCGCTAACCTAGTTCAATTAACCTTGATCGCAACCCTAGTTCAATCACCCTTGATCGCTACCCTAGTTCAATCACCCTTGGTCGCTAACCTAGTTCAATCACCTTTGGTCGCTAACCTAGTTCAATCACCCTTGATCGCTAACCTAGTCCAGTTAACCTTGATCGCTAACCTAGTCCAGTTAACCTTGATCGCGAACCTAGTTCAATCACCCTTGGTCGCTAACCTAGTTCAATTAACCTTGGTCGCTAACCTAGTTCAATTAACCTTGGTCGCTAACCTAGTTCAATTAACCTTGGTCGCTAACCTAGTTCAATTAACCTTGGTCGCTAACCTAGTTCAATTAACCTTGATCGCTAACCTAGTTCAATCACCCTTGATCGCTAGCCTAGTTCAATTACCCTTGATCGCTATCCTAGTTCAATCACCCTTGATCGCTAACCTAGTTCAATCACCCTTGATCGCTAACCTAGTTCAATCACCCTTGATCGCTAACCTAGTTCAATCACCCTTGATCGCTAACCTAGTTCAATTAACCTTGATCGCAAACCTAGTTCAATTAACCTTGATCAATAACCTAGTTCTATTAACCTTGATCGCTAACCTAGTTCAATTAACCTTGATCGCTAACCTAGTTCAATTAACCTTGATCGCTACCCTAGTTCAATCACCCTTGATCGCTACCCTAGTTCAATCACCCATGATCGCTACCCTAGTTCAATCACCCATGATCGCTACCCTAGTTCAATCACCCTTGATCGCTATCCTATTTCCATCACCCTTGGTCGCTAACCTAGTTCCATCACCCTTGGTCGCTAAACTAGTTCAATTAACCTTGATCGCTAAACTAGTTCAATTAACCTTGATCGCTAAACTAGTTCAATTAACCTTGATCGCTAAACTAGTTCAATTAACCTTGATCGCTAACCTAGTTCAATTAACCTTGATCGCTAACCTAGTTCAATTAGTCTTGATCGCTAACCTAGATCAACTACCCTTGATTGCTAACCTAGTTCAATCACCCTTGATCGCTAACCTAGTTCAATCACCCTTGATCGCTAGCCTAGTTCAATTAACCTTGATCGCTAAACTAGTTCAATTAATCTTGATCGCTAACCTAGATCAACTACCCTTGATCGCTAACCTAGTTCAATCACCCTTGATCGCTAACCTAGTTTAATCACCCTCGATCGCTAACCTAGTATAATCGTCTATAAAGGCGGTATAATTGGGATGAAACAACTACCTAACCCATACCACTAAAAACTCGTATGTTCCACAGTTTAGGGGTAAACAACGCAATTTAGAGTATGTAATTAAAATTAAGAAAAACAATACTTCAACTTAATTGTTTTTAATAGAACTTCATAAGGCACCAGTTTAAAGTTCAACCTTTCATTTAAAACCATTTTCAGACCTATCGAATAAATAGTCTTCAAAAAATGGTCGAGTAGCTTTGGCCATCACAGAAAACATTTCCCATGTTATTCCTTTGGGAAAATTTCCCTTTTTTTGCCAAAATGACGGAATCATTTTATGGAAATGAAAACCACCCTTAGTAACTTTATTTTTTATAAAATAAACTAATTAATGGATCTCTTTGAAATTTTAACCACATATTAAGGGCCTGAATTGTAGATCCGTGGAATGTTTTCAAAACAGTAAACATAATACGAAAAAAGTTACATCGAAACAAAAAACCCTCCTTATACATTAAAGTCAGTATGAAGTCTTATCTAAGAGAGCAACCGCTCTCTTAGAATACGCTCTAGTGGGCGGTAGAAAAAAAAGAGTTATGTTCGTAATTAAAACATGAACTATAACAACAAGAAACTTATTTATTTGTATGAAATTTCAAGTTATTTCAGTGAGTAGTAGTTAATATTAAACTTAGTATAAATAGTTGAATGTTTTCGTTTTAGTGTTGAATTTTAAGAAAATTTCTAATAGGTCGTTTTTTTTACTTTCTGGTTTTGGTTAAACAAATTTTGCTTTATTAAGCACTGTGAATTGAAAGCTGAAAGAAAAATCGCACAAGATCTCTTAAAAAGTCTTAGCATGTAGAATTTTCAGCCTTAAACCACTTGTCACCTCCAATTGGATAATTTTTAGCATTCAGATACTTTGTAAATTATGACTTTAGTAAGACGAGTGCGTAATTTGGAAATGTAAAGCAATGATGGAAAGACTTCGTCAAACTCTTTGCTTATAGCTTTAATCTAATTTAGGAAGTTTACAGTGGGTGTTATTAGTTTTTGTTTTCAGATTCGAACTGGAAGGGGAGTGTTCCCAGTCGGGGGAGTATAGACTCCCGGTAACGGCGCGTTAATCGCGGCGTTTAAAGCATGCGGATCGGCAGGATTCATGACGCGACAGTTAATTAGTTCAAGCAATGGCACACGTTATGTTCACAAGTACGCGTTAAAGCACAAATGGTATTGGCAGTCTTAACGAGTCCTGGCAAGCTCGCCACTTTATGTAGCCGTAAAATTTAAATGTAGGAAAGGGGCCTAATTTCACGGCGCATAAAGATATTTAATTAAAACTAAGAATTAAAGAAATTCCCAGGTTACCCGTTTAAAGGTCTTATTGACCATGACTAGTGATAAAAACCATAATTACCAGATGATCCATTTCTCTAAGGAATAACGCAGTTGTAATTTGAACTAATCACTTTATTCTCGAAACAAAACAAGTCTCAACTTGAGACTGAACGTGTAGACTGATTACTGAGTACTGAGTATACAGCGGAGGCGGGGATTTTTATCCCCGCCAAATAGATTTTTTAACTTTTTTACAAGAGCGAGTGGCGCTTAAGGCGCCACTTGTGAGAGAAATTGTGAACATAAATACAGAAAAAAATGATGAAGCAGACGACTTCGGAGGAACGTGGAGGTCGTCGTTACATCCTCCCCCCGAAAAAAGTCGTCTGCTTTAGGACGAGTCGGATCCTGGCGCGTCCCGCTGCGGCGGCGATCTTCTGGCGGCGGAGGTCGCGCTTTCTTTCTTGGTTCGTTGGCGGCGGCGGGCCTTGTAGGCCTCGCTCCGCTTGGGCCGTGGCTTATAGCAGTTCTTTTCGTGGTGACGTCCAATCTGGCAACGGCGACATAGGGTGTACCGCTCGTCCGGGACCATATTTGGCGGCGCGGCGTTTACTGGGCGGCCCGCGGAAACCTCGGTTGGCGGGGGTGTCGCCGCGGAACTTCCCTGGCCGCTATCTGGGGTGGTGACTGGGCGGACAATCGTGCGTTCCGTGGAGCGAGAGAAGAGAAGGCCGAGACCTCGCCCTCGGCCTCTCCCTGATGGTGGGGTTTCTACTGGCTGGGTCCCTCGACCCCGTCCTCGGCCAAGAGGGGTACCGGCTTCGGCGGGCTGGGCTTCAGGGACAGGTGTCACCCGACCGAAATCGGAAGGGCGGATGCGCGCTTCTGGCGTGGCGGTGGCTGACCTGAAAGCCGCCGCGAGATGTTCGGGAGGCGTCCAATTCCGGGCCGCCTCGTATTGCTCGAGAGCTTCTCTCGGGTCGATCAATTCCACCTGGACGGCCTGGTTTCCTTGCGGTACTGGGTCAGTTTGTACCTCCGCAGCGGCAGAATGGTTGACTGCGGCAACAAACCCCCGAGGAGGGGCGTTCAGGGCGCGAACAAGAGTCCCTCGCAACGTAGGCAGGGACAAATCATTGCCCTGAGTAGGCGTAAGCCGCCTAGGTCCACAATCAAAATTGGTCGTTCCTCCTGGAACACTAGGGGTGATAGGGCAGCGGACGTGCCCTCCCCTCCCCTACCCGGGAAACCCCGAGTACGGGCGACTGGCCGATGAGAAGGTCGGCGGGGGCGAATGGCCAACGTTGGCGGAATGCTTCTCGTTGCCACCTCATTAGGCGGGTTCCTTGGCGGCGCCTCAGCAGCCGCAAGGCCCCGTGTGAGATGAGGGCAAATGGTGCCGACAACATAACGTCGCTGGAACTTGGCTAGAATAATATGGGGCGTCGTTCGTCTCGATAATTAGCACGAAGGTGCCCATCGGTCCCTGGAAGGCGTCAATAGTGTATTAGTTTGCGTTCCGAACAGTTTCCCACGGTTCTCGCGATATTGCTTGCCGCGAAAAGTTAAAATCACGCGAAGTCACATCGGTGATTGCATGCACGCGTAGGTAATTCGCAGAGTCCGGGCGAGACCGAAGAGTCTTGTGCGGATATATTTCGGGAGGGTGATAATAAATGTCCATCTCAGGACCTCCAGGCTTTGGATCCTTCCTCAGTGCTATCTCACGTTTCCATCCTTTACGGAAAGGATTGACAAATCTCATGGGATTGACGGGAACCGTGTTAGACACTTCCTTTTCGCCTTCCTCAGACTCGGAGGAAGAACTGGAATTGTCAGAGTGAGATAGAGGAGAGGATGGAGGGAGAGACTTCTCCCTTGAACTCCTATCAGGAGAGGAAGGTGGAGAAAGGTCTGGCGGCATCCGATTCACTCGGAAAACCGCTGGGGGATCTGAGAATAAGGCGAAGGCGTCTGGCTCAGAATCCTCAGGTAGATCAGAGACTTCCGATGTGGAAGAAGAGGATCCGTTAGTGGACGAAGAGGATCCGTTAGTGGACGAAGAGGATTATTGACTTCTTCTCGCTTCTCTACCAGACGACTCGGTCTGCGCTTCTTGGTCTCTCAACAGTCGTTGTCTTCGTTCTCGCCGAGTCTCACGACGCTCGTCACCAGTACTGACTCCAGCGTCCTGAAGTAGAGGTACGGACTGTGACGAGGTAGAACTTGAAGATGAACTCCTTGACGTTGAGGATGACTGGCTTCCGTCCGGTTGGCAGACATCTTTATTCGACCAATATAGCTTTAAATGAGCGATATTCTCGATTCCCTTATTTTCTCCATTCTCTGGGTCTTCTAGCTGATACCGCAATCGGTCTAATTTCTTTGAGATCTTGTAGGGACCGTCCCATTTGGGACATAACTTAGCGGCGATATTACTTGCCGCCTGAGACAAGGGATGCGTCTCCTTCCAGACAAGCGCTCCGACGGGAAATTCAATTCCTTCCCGCCTTTGGTCGTAGTAGCGTTTCTGGTGTGCTTGCGCTTTCTTGGCAAGCTCCTTAGACAAAGCAAGTTGCTTCGCTAAAGCTGAGAGTGATGCGGACCTTTCAACAAAGTCCGCTACTGGCATCCCCACGTCTAAGTCCCAGGGAAATCTCGGCTCCCTACCCATGTTCAGGTAGAAAGGAGTTCTTCCTGTTGTGGTGTGTGTAGTCGAGTTGATGGCGAACTGGATAAATGGCAAGTTCTCGTCCCATCTTCGGTGATCTCGACCAACGAACATAGAAATAATTTCGCCCAAAACTCGGTTGGTGCGCTCCACGATGTTACTCTGAGGATGGTACGGAGTAATGTATCGTGGCTTGACCTTGAACATCTTGAGAATGTCCTTCCAAAGTTGAGAAACGAATTGAGTTCCATTGTCGCTTACGATGGCTTTTGGACATCCGTAGCGAACTATCATGGAGACGAGTTTCTTCGCGCACGTTCTGGCGATGATGTTCTTCATCGGGTAAAGTTCGACAAATTTGGTGGCATAGTCCGTGAATACCAGGAGGTATTTGTGATGGTGTCGGCTTCGTGGTAGAGGTCCCATTATATCCACTCCCAGCAAATCAAATGGCTCAGTAATGGCCGTAGGCTGCATGAGACCTGGACGTTTTCTATTTCGGGCCTTGTGCATTTGACACAAAGGACATCCGCGGACGTACTCGGTAACGTCCTGCCGGAACGACGGCCACCAGTATCTGGCTCGCACTTTGTCAAAAGTACGATCTCGACCTCGATGTCCAGATAGAGGGTGGTCATGAAATAAGCGGATGGCGTCCCGCCGGAACCGCTGTCGCAAATAGATTTTCGCGGGTTGTCTACCATAGGCCTTTCGATACAAGACATCGTTCTTCAGTTCGTAGTATCGATGTCTTTGAGGATTATCTCCTGATAACTGGACTATGATGTCATTGGTGGTTTGTTCATCTTGTTGGGCTTTTCGCACTTCTTCCAGTCTGAAACAGTGGTATAATGCGTGATTGGCGGGAGGAGCTAATCCGCGACTGGTTGAGGACGAAGTCGACGTCATTGAAGAGATTCCGCTGGACTGGAATCTTCTGACGAGGACGACGAAGTCATGTCTTCCAACAAAATGGCTAATAGCGAGACAGGCGCTCTTGATAACGCGTCCGCAACCTTGTTCTCAACTCCCTTCTTGTGTATGATCTTGAAGTCATACGTTTGCAAGTACATTGCCCAACGTACAAGTCGAGAATTCGGCTCCTTCAAGGTGAACAACCGCTGGAGTGCTTTGTGATCGGTGATCACAGTGAATGGTATATTCTCTAAGTATGGCCGGAACTCCCAATAGATTGCAAGACATTCCTTTTCCGTGGTGGTATATCGCCTCTGGACGTCGGTCAGTTGTTTACTGGCATAGGCAATAGGTACCTCGACGTCATCTTGGATTTGCGACAGGAAAGCTCCAAGTCCGGCGTCGCTAGCATGTAGCATCCGTTGTCAGGATGCATGGCAACTTGGGGTTGTAAGCCGCTAAAGGAGGCGCCATACAGATCGCATCCTTGATGGCCTGGAACGCTTCCTGCTGTTCTTTCTTCCACTGGAACTGAACGTCCTTCTTCTTGAGATGATTTAACGGGGCAACGATCTTGGAATACTGCGGGATGAATCGTGAGTGCCATCCCGCCATGCCCAGAAATCTTTGGATTTCTTTTACGTTTTTCGGGATTGGAAAGTCTACTATGGCCCTAGTCTTGGAAGGATCAATATGAATCCCTCGTTCATTGACAATATGTCCTAACACGGTCGCTTCGCTTTGTGCAAAACGACATTTCTTAGTCTGAAGCGTAAGTCCTGCTTCAGACAGGCGGTGAAAGACATATTCCAAGGCTTGTAAATGGTCGGCCCAAGTACTGGACGGAATGACGATATCATCCAGATAGACACAGATGGAAACGTGGTGTCCATCGATCCCTGAAGACTTCGTCGATGAGTCGTTGAAACGACGACGGCGCATTGCATAGACCGAACGGAAGTACCTCGAACTCGTACTTCCCCACGTGCGTGATAAAAGCAGTCTTCGCTTTCGATTGCGGGTGGAGATCTATCTGGCAATTGTTAGACACCACCGAAAGCGCGGTCAAGTTTTGAACTGTAAATGCCGCACTCGTGCAACAGAGGTCGCGGTATTGCAAAACTAAAAGTGTAAAGTTTTTCTTGTTGACTCATGTTTCAGTCTTTTTTCTCTCTTTCGTTCGTTGGTAATAAAACTACTACTGTTTTTGTATTGAACCACGCCAGTCGTATTATTTCTAGGCTTAGCTCGTTTCATTTTCTAACAGGTTATGGGCTCGCGACGTTTTCATTAGCGCACAATTAGTTGAAGTTTAAGTTAACGTTAAGTTAATTAATAAATTGCTCCAAAGGACGGAAAACAAACGAGTGAGTTATATCGAAGGGTTTAGAAAGTTAGGGCGTGTTCATAAAGAAACAATGAACAATGACGACTCCAAATGACGAATTCAGAATAACAAGATTGTCGGCGGATAAAGCAAATTATCACACTTGGTCGATACGGACTAAAGCGGCGTTGATAAGTAAAGCTGTCTGGGAGGCCATAGATCCAGGATATGGACCAGCAATGACTGTTGCCGAAAGGAAAGTAAACGAAAAGGCACTTTCTTTCTTATACCTCGTAGTAGAAGACAATTATTTAGACGATATTGGGAGTCATGTTAGGGCTAAAGATGCATGGCAAACGCTTGAAGATATGCATACTAAATACGGTTTACTACATGTATTGCAATTGTTGCGAGATTTTTTTAATATCAATAAGAAAAAGGATGAAAAAAATGCAACTGTATCTGGGAAGAATCATGCACCTACACAGACGACTAACATCATGTGGATATGGTTTTCAAGACAAAGAAGTAGCTTTAGTCATGCTGATGGGATTACCAACGTCCTATGGATCCCTTATTCTGACCTTGGAACATAACGTAAACAACATCACAACACAAATCGTAAAGGCACGTCTTGCAGTTGAAGAAAAAAGACAAGACAGAAGAGAAGAAGAAAGCAATAATAGCGCTGAGGAAGCAAACTTGAGTAAAGCGTTTATATTGCGCAACAGAGAAGAGTTCGCAGGTAACAAGAAGAAACAACACAAACAAACCAGTGTGAAGAAAGCTGGAGGTCAAGGCACTGTCAGACACGTTACATGCTACTATTGTGGTAAGTTTGGCCACATAGCAAAGAAATGTCCTGATGTCGAAGAAAAGGGACAGAAAAATGTAGCAAAGAAAGCCACTAAGTTGGAATCTCACAAAGCATTGTGTTCGGGCAACCGGAAAGTAGACGACACCAACAATAACACATGGTTTCTTGACAGTGGGGCGACTGACCACATGTCATCACAAAAGCCGAAGATGACGAATTTCTGCGACTTCAAATCGAGCGTAGCAGTTGCTAATTATGAGTCAATATCAGTGGAAGGAAAGGGTACTATGGAATTCAAACCGAAAGCCGAAACAGACGCATATATCATCAGGCTAGAAGACGTTTTATATGTTCCTGACTTAGACGGTAATTTGATGTCTGTCGGACGAATCGAAGAGATGGGTTACTCCATAGAATTTAAAGATGGCAAGGCTTCTATCAAAGAGAAAGACGAAATAATCCTAACTGCGGAGAAGGTGGGCCGCCTCTACAAAATAGAAGAAGAAATCGTATCCCCCCTTATAAAGCTGGCGAAAGCGTCTGATAAAGCAATATGGCATAGAAGATTGGGTCATCTTCATGACGACGCCTTGAAACACTTGTTGAAAGAAGAGGTTCAAGGAACATACGAAGAAGACGAACGTTGCGAAACTTGCATGTTGGGAAAATTTAGACGAAAAGCGTTCCCAGCAGGACAAGCAAATAGAGCAAAACGACCCTTAGAACTGATTCATTCTGATGTGGTTGGCAAGGCACAACCTCAATCAAAGGGAGGTGCAAACTACGTCGTCACCTTTATTGATGATTTTACACGTCATACATCAATATTTTTCATGAAAAAGAAGAGCGAAGTTCTTGAAAAATTCCAAGAATATAAGGAACGCTCAGAGAACGCCCTGGGATTGAAAATTGGAACGCTAAGAACCGACAACGGCGAATACATTAGCAAGCAGTTCGACGACTACTTGGCAAAGAATGGTATCGTGCGTCAGTTAACGATCCCTGGTACTCCTCAGCAAAACGGCGTAGCTGAAAGAATGAATCAAACCCTCATGGACATGACGCGATGTCTGTTGATTGAATCGAAATTACCAAAGTATTTCTGGGCCGACGCGATGAACACTGCATGCTACCTTCGCAATCGATGCCCATCAAAGGCAATAGACAACAAGATTCCAGAAGAACTATGGTTCGGAAAGCCCATAGAACTGAACCACTTAAAAACCTTTGGTTGCAGAGTCTGGGCTGCACGAAGTAAACTGGACAAAAGGGGTAAACTTGATCCAAAAGGAGAAGAAACAGTTTTACTCGGGTATCCTCAAGGTGTAAAAGGCTATAAACTCTGGAACCCGGAAACTGACAAAGTTTTTGTGAGTAGAGACGTCGTATTCGATGAATTAGTATTTCCTCTAAAGAAAAAAGAAGCACTGCGTTCACAAAATGAAGAGCAAGACGTCGACGAAGTCATAATATTCGGAGAAGAAAAATCGGAGGACAAAAGTACTCAAAACGAAGACGACGCAAATGATATGGACATGGAAAACGTACCATCGCAAGATGAATCTCAGCAAGAGAAGGTATCAACACCACTGGAAGACATCTTGATACATCGCGTAACGACGCAAGATCCGAAGACAGACGCGGACGCAAGCAAGAAGAAAAACAAACGAAAGAAGACCAACCCCAACATCGACCCTCCGAGAAGATCAGAGAGGATAGCTGCTCAGAACAAAAAGTGTTACACAGCTAATCACGTGCTAAGCGCAAAACTGGATCCTCTTACCGCAGGACAGGCAATGAGAGAAGAAGATGCCAAAGACTGGAAAGATGCCATGGAAACGGAACTTGGTCATCCCCAGGATAACCAAACGTGGCAATTAGTACCACGACCTACAAATAGGACGGTAATTGGATCAAAATGGGTATTTAAGAAGAAATATGCAGCTGACGGCACCTTGGAGCGCTACAAAGCTAGGTCAGTAGCTAAAGGATTTTCCCAAATCCCTGGCATAGACTATATGGACACCTACGCACCCGTTTTGAAAATGAAGTCACTGAGAATACTCGTGTCCCTCGCAACAAAATGGAATTGGCAAATACGACAGTTAGACGTCACAACAGCGTATCTCAATGGAACACTCCAAGAAGAAATTTACATGGAGCAACCAGAAATGTTCCATGAAACCGGGAAGGAAGACTGCGTTTGTTTGTTAAAGAAAACCATATATGGTTTAAAACAAGCAGGACGAGAATGGAATAATTGTTTCGACCGATTCCTCAAAGAAACAAGTTTAACTCGATCGAAAGCGGACCCGTGTATTTATTACAATCTAGAAGACGGAATACTCATCGGTGTTTATGTCGACGATACCCTAATGAGCGTAAAAGACGAAGAAACAGCAGACCGTTTTAGCAAGAAAATGCAAGAAGAGTTTGAGGTACACAATCTAGGGGAAGCAAATCAAATACTGTCAGTAAGAATCCACAAAGAAGAAGATGGCTCGATGGCCATGGATCAAACAGCGTATGCTGAAGAAATTTTGGAAACCTTTGGGATGAGCGATTCTCGCCCGCTATCAACTCCATTAGACCCAGGAACCAAACTGAAGAAAGTTTCTGACGAGGATTGGGCTGAAGAGGAACCCAAAAGTAAACAAATACCTTATCTTCAAGCCGTGGGTAGTATCCTGTATCTCGCAGGAGTTACAAGACCAGATCTAGCGTACGCGGCTACGTACTTGAGCCAATTCAACGAGAGACCTACGGAAAAACACTGGAAGAGCGTTAAACACGTTCTACGTTACATCAAGAAGACGAAAAACTATAAATTAACATTCCAACAAGGCAATGTCGGACTATTGGCTTATTCAGATGCAGATTGGGCAAGAGACAACGTTGACAGAAAGTCCTTCAGCGGCTACGTATTCCTACTAGGCAAAACAGTCGTGTCATGGTGTAGTCGAAAGCAGAAAACGACGGCTCTCTCTACTGTCGAAGCCGAATACCTGGTTATGTGCGAAGCAGCGAAGGAAGCGGTGTGGCTGCGGACCTTGCTCACTGAACTCGGAGAGAAGGTGTTAGTCACAGAGCCACTGCAAATGAACGTGGACAATCAAGGTGCGATATGTTTGGCGAAAAATCAGATTACTTCCGAAAGAAGCAAACATATTGACTTAAGATATTTTTTTCTGAGAGAAATGGTCAATGAAGGAAAAATTGCCTTTCAGTACGTGCCCACTGAGGACAATTTAGCCGACATGTTAACGAAGCCAGTTGGTGCCCATCATGTGAAGGAGCACAGTGAACTTTTGGGATTACGCGAACCCTTACCACGAGACCGTCAAGGGGAAGTGTTAGACACCACCGAAAGTGCGGTCAAGTTTTGAACTGTAAATGCCGGACTCGTGCAACAGAGGTCGCGGTATTGCAAAACTAAAAGTGTAAAGTTTTTCTTGTTGACTCATGTTTTAGTCTTTTTTCTCTCTTTCGTTCGTTGGTAATAAAACTACTACTGTTTTTGTATTGAACCACGCCAGTCGTATTATTTCTAGGCTTAGCTCGTTTCATTTTCTAACACCAATAGCCGCTCTTTAAGTCTAGTGCTGTAATGAACTTCGGGGCTCCCATTTTTCCTAAGAGTTCTTCTATTCTCGGTAGCGGATAAGGATCTTTCACGGTCACTTTATTTAAAGCGCGATAGTCGACGCAGAAACGGATTTTTCCGCATTTCTGGTGGACAAGTACCACTGGCGACGCGTAAGGACTAACGGATGGCTTCACGATACCGTCGCGGATCATTTCGTGAAAATGATCCTCAATTATCCGTTTTTTTTCGTCGCTAACACGATACGCGCGTTGACTAACGGGGACATCGGTGGTAGTATGTATCTCGTGATAAATTAAGTTCGTGCGACCCGCTTTTTCCGAAAATAGTTTTGGAAATCGTTAGTTTTAAGAGAGTTTTTAAGTCTTCCTTCTGTTTGGTACTAAGTGTAGGCGACGCAACAGCTTGTTCAACATCCTCTATAACAGGGGCGTCGGAAGTGTTTTGAAGTTGGGGGGGCTCGGGCTCCGATGAAGACCAAGGAGGATGTATGGGATGACGCCAAAACATGATCCGGGGCGTCTTTTGAAAGCTGTTGTCGTAATTTACACAAGTATAATTTTAAATAGTATAATAACAGTAGTAATACAAGAAACTTCGCTAGATCACAGCCCACTCGATCACGCAAGTTGCACGCGCTATAGAAGCCCCTTCAAACAGCCAAAAGTCAAGAATATGACCGATTAGTACTCCTTGGTCAAACGAGTCTAAGAATTAGCATTATGTCTATGGGAAAATGCCGTGTTTTGGAGTAAAATGGGTGTAATTTCGCTTTTTGTGGATCAAATGTCGTGAAATGTTAAGAAGAAGTGCTACTAATTTTGAAGTTTCTAGCGTGAATAGTTTTTCAGTAAGAAAATAAACACTAGGCCCAACCGATAACGTTCGTCAAAGCAGTCTAAAATTAGCAATATGTCTATGGGAAAAATGCCGTCTTTTGGGGTAAAATAGGCGTAATTTCGCTTTTTGTGGATCAAATATCTTGAAATTTTAATGAGAGGTGCGTAGTAACGTTTTCTAAAGTCCTACAAATTTTGAAGTTTCAAGCGTGAATAGTTTTTAAGTACAAAATTAAAGACTAGGTCCAACCACACCAGCTGATAACGCCTGAAGGGAATTTCCTTCTGATAACGTTCTTCATCAAAATACTGTATTTAATATCTTATATTTGATTTATTATTACAATTAACTAGTCGTTAAAACCAATTAGCAAATATGTGAAAACCAAGTACTACAAGTATTGGGGGAAAATTATTTATTTTAAAAATTTGCCCAGCCCGTTTTAAAATGGCTAGAAGTCATCCAGAGTTGAAAAAACCACAAACTGAAAGTTTGATAGTTTTTAGAAAAATAACTATTAGTCCTAAGCCTTTCAAAATATTTTCTAAATTTTTAGTGTACTTTAATTTACAAATAGTAAAAAAATCAGGAAGCTAGAGCTTACATTTTTCACTTTCCTATAAAAGTTTGTTCATCAACTTGACAATTCTCCCTAACATTTCAGTGCTTTTTGTCTCAAAAATCTAGACTCGTTCATGTTTTTACTAGCTTTTCCACTACATCCTCTCGATTCTTGAAAATGCATGGGTTTTGAATTCTTTGAACGGGCTTCTATAGCGCGTGCAACTTGCGTGATCGAGAGGGCTATGGCTAGATATAGGGCGATCTTTTATATTACTTCTAATATTAGGTTGACTAGGCGTAAATGCATTTCATTAGTTCACTATTTTTTGTAATGCAGTTCTTAAAATATAGAATTTTTTTATTTTTAATCTAAAATTTAATACCTAAATGAATACAAACTAAGAAAATTAAAAACCAAATGTGAGGGGGCTGCGCCCCCTCACATTTCGTTAGAGCAGGGGCTTGAGCCCTCCCTGCCCCCCCGGTTCCGACGCCACTGCTCTATAATCTGAGGTGTTGGAGTCTTTAACCCAGGGAGATTTAACACGAATGGAAACGTTGTTCCGTCAATCTGACAAGTTTTTGTACCAAAGTCCAAGATGGCACGATGTTTATAAAGGAAATTTTTCCCCAGAATAAAATCGTTTGGCAGTGAGGGAACTACGTGGAACTCTTGTTTTAGTTTTAACTGTCCTAAGCGGAAGTCTATTCGCGCGCGTCCCTTCGTGAAGGTATAACGTCCATCGCCTAGCACTATACATTGAGTCTCTTCTTCTTCCGGAAGTACTAAGTCTGGTTTTAAAGTTCTGACTAAATTACGCCACTGATATAAGCTGATAAAACAAGCATCAGCGCCTGAATCTAGTCTAGTCGCGAAAGTCCCATGCGAATACACGGCTTCTATGGCCACGGGAGGATCAACCTCACAGCGACGCACATCCATAGAGCCAAATTCTATAGGGGGCTTTACTTTCTTCGCGCGGCGGGAAGACGTTCCCCTTTCGCTCTTCCCGCTTTCGCGTTTCCCGAAACTTGCTGCTGCGCGACTTCTTGTTTGCTCGGACAGGCGGTAGCATAATGCCCTAGGAGTCCGCACTAATAGCACTCTACGCGACTTAAGTCGTTTGGTTCTGTCTGAGCAGGAGTTTTTGGTCTATTGGTATTTCTTGCGGCTGGTGTCGCAACCTTTGATGTCGCACCTCCCCCCGCTGGTTTTGTTAAAACTGCGGCGGTGGGAGAATTTCTTCTCCCACTGGATTTATGCGGGGTGGACTTTGCACTGTCTCGAGGATACAATGTGCTAGAAGGGGTCGCCCGTAAAATTTCTTCTGTTCCTCCGCTCGTCCCGAAAAGAAATAGTCTCTAAAAGCGCCTTTCATGGTACGCCACGTAATTGTTTGATTTGGCCTATTCAAGTCTCTAAACCAGATTAATGCACGACCCCTTAATATTTGGGGTAGAAGCGCGATAATGTCAGGTCCTGACATGCTGTGATAATCCGCGAATTCCGTCAAGGTCCGAAGGAATTCCGGCGCGCTTTCACCCTTCAACACCACTAAATATTAAGTGAGGGGGCGGTTTTGGCCTATTTTTAGCGGCTGGTCTAGTACCTATATTTGCTAACGTAGCTGCAAGTGTTTGAATAGTTTGGACCAAAACATTGGATGCCACACCTTGCGGTAGCGGCGGCGGAGAGTTGAAACCTCCAGCCACTTGTCCTTGACCATGCGCAGGACTCTTACCAGGGCTTGGAGGGGGAGTGTCCCCAGTCGGGGGAGTATAGACTCCCGGTAACGGCGCGTTAATCGCATGCGGATCGGCAGGATTCATGACGCGACAGTTAATTAGTTCAAGCAATGGCACACGTTATGTTCACAAGTACGCGTTAAAGCACAAATAGTATTGGCAGTCTTAACGAGTCCTGGCAAGCTCGCCACTTTATGTAACCGTAAAATTTAAATGTAGGAAAGGGTCCTAATTTCACGGCGCATAAAGATATTTAATTAAAACTAAGAATTAAAGAAATTCCCAGGTTACCCGTTTAAAGGTCTTATTGACCATGACTAGTGATAAAAACCATAATTACCAGATGATCCATTTCTCTAATGAATAACGCAGTTGTAATTTGAACTAATCACTTTATTCTCGAAACAAAACACGTCTCAACTTGAGACTGAACGTGTAGACTGAGTACTGAGTATACAGCGGAGGCGGGGGTTTTTATCCCCGCCAAATAGATTTTTTAACTTTTTTACAAGAGCGAGTGGCGCTTAAGGCGCCATTTGTGAGAGAAATTGTGAAAAAAATGATGAAGCAGACGACTTCGGAGGAACGTGGAGGTCGTCGTTACAAGTTTCGCCATTATTCTCAATTTTTATGAAATTTCAAAGCATCACATTTTTTATTATTTGAAATTAAAATTATCAGAAAATTCGGAATTGCAAAATATCACATTTTTTACGATTTGAAATTAAAATTATATCAAAATTTTATCACATTAGGTGTAATCTAATGGCTAGTCCAGGCTTGCTCAGAACGCGATATTGTTCTGCCTCCGCACTTATATTGTGAAATTTAAGTGCTTTTACAATTGTGACTATTATTTCAAAGAGATAGATTTATTTATGGACCTATGAAATACATCAGAAATTAAATTGGCTCAATGTTTATCAAATAGTCAAATATTAAATTTGTTCTCGAACAGTACAATTGCTCTTTCCATCACGTGATCAACACATTACACTATGCAAATGAAACGCTTAGAATATTTTGAAAATTATAAACTAATAATCTCCAAGTGGATTTTATAACCAGCAAATCCGGAAATGTGTAGCTTTTCTTGAGTACCACAAATGAACCATTCAAAACATGTAAACTATTGTCTATTTGTTCCATTTTCATCACGTTATGTTCGCTTGACGGGTAATTACACAAAGATCAGAGATAATTAAGATAGTTAAAGTAACCAAATTATTGGGCATTGGCTAAGGTGTTGACTAGGGCATTGCGTTTTTGTAGTTCTTGTCGTGTCGGAGGCACACCACACTCCACATCAATTGCACGATCTATATAGTCACACGTGTCTGATTGAGCGTTACATGTTTCATCACTTAATATAGTTTCCATGTCTTTGTCATTGGGGTCTTGGGACCAGTTGTACAAAACGGCACAGGATATTATTAAATCGCACGCAATTTCAACCTTCCTCAGGTTTACAAATGTTAGGATTAGAAATGTTCGTTTTAAGCGCCCGATAGTTGTCTCAATAACTACTCTGGTTTGGCTGTGTTTGTAGTTTTATAGCTTTTGTGCCTCACTTAAGCGACCATTTTGCTTAAATGGTACCATGCAAAACGAATCTAGAGGATATGCGCTATCTCCCAAAATGTCTCCATCTGTAAAATCAAGAAGCAGTCATGAAAACCGAGTTAAAACGACGACAGTGTTGATTGCCAAAGCAATAATCAGTTCATGCACAATAGTAAACTGTGTACATTGGGCCAGTCTTGTGGTCTAAGATGTCTGTTTACCATTAATGTGTGTCACATTATTGGCCGTCTTAGCCTTCTTAAATAGTATAATAGAGGCCTGTAATTAGGTACATTGATCCAGTCCATTCCAGGCTCTAATACCTCTACTTTGGGATTGCAAGCTTTCTTTGCGAATAGGGAAGTAAGTCAAAATTGTGGCAGCAAAGGGTAATTCACTTTGACACCCAACTGTCAGAAGAACCCTTCAAATTACACGCAGGGCCGATTTAACAATTTTTTGGGCCCAAGGCACGGCTTTAGTTCCGGGCCCCCAGCCCCCACAGGACAGTTTAAGAGAATCTAAGAGACATACTATTTTTCATATGTTTAATTGACTTAAGACTTAACTGCATATTTAAATTTCTTTTTGAACTCAATAGTAAAATTTCTTTCTTTCTAACTCAAAACATTTATCAATTATCTATAATAGTCTATGAAGTCGTTTAGTAAATCCTTTTCAATATATATCAAAGATAAAGATCTTAATTTATTCTGGGCTAATGTGGCTCTTATGTAGTTCTTAAGTAAATTCTCAAAATAAATTCTAAGTTTGGAAAAGTTGAAATGATATTATTGGTACGAATGAAGGAATGAAAGAATTCTGGTTTTTTTTTCATTCTTAACGAAATTCTTGAAATGTAGCAGTTTGTTTTCAAGCTCTTCAAAATTTAAATCATTGAAATACGTTTCTGCCAATTCTTGGAAAGATTCATCGGGCGAATTAATGTTAAAAATAGGTTTGAACTTTTCATCAGTGTCCTTGTTAACTTCAGTTGTTTTTTTTTAGTATTTGTCATTAGATTGTCACATAAGACATAAAACACTTGTTTTGAAAGCGTCCCGTCCTCTCAAAGTGTTATCATCGATGTGGTTCTTAGTTTGGCCTACCCTGTTGTACTCGTTCTAGTACTAGTACCCGTAGACGTGAAAGAGTAGCGCGTTTGGCAGTATAGAATTTTTCGTTCGTCATTTAAGGGAGAGTGAATGGGAGAGAATTGTGGTGAGGTGATTTTTACGTTCGTGTATTTTAAGAGGATGGGGATTATAATAGTAACTTTAAGCATTACATTTAATTGTAATTATTTTTGTTAGGGCATCGAGGGGTTATTCACTCTCATTTTCTGTACTTCTTTTAATGGACATTTACGGGTATTTCGTTTAACCACTGTTAAAGGATGCTCATAGTGGGGATACTCACTATTATAATTATAACAGAAGTAAAAAAATTAAGTAATCATTTTAAAATAGTTAAGGTAACGCATCGAGGGCTATTCACTCAAATTTTCTCTACGCCTGTCAAGTACGGTGCGATGTGGATACTATTACGAGCCAGACTTGTAAATAGGGGATACCAGAGAGTCTGTTACACCCAAGAAACTTCACAGGACACCCTGTGTCGGGTACCACCCTGGTACCCTGAAAAATTCGGGCAATGAGAACTCTCCCCCCTAACCACAGACCAAACCAGCTCACAAAAAAGAGAAAAATATAAAATGACGAATATTTCCCCTCAAAACTGTGGCCGGAATGCATCCGTCCCTCCCTCACATTTTGTTTTGGGCCCGCTTCCTTACTCCCTAGCCTCTGTTCCCTTCCCTCCCTTTAGGCGAGTGTGACGCGGTTTCTAGGATCAAGAGTTCAAGACTCAAAAGTTAAAAATACGCGGGTTGACCTCGACACCAAAATAGTTGTATGCCTCAGTATGATATTCAAGTTATTTTATTTTTTTTATTTTATTTTATTTATTTACTTTTGTTCACTAGGGAGCCCCGGGTAGCCAAGAAAACTGGGCTCCCGATGAAATTATCACTATTTACAAGTCTGTTACGAGCCCAACCCTTGGGTCGCTTTGTTCTTTCCTGCGCCTTCATCAAAGAACCGTTTACGTAGTTTTCCCCCTTTCTTCGTTACTTTTGTAAATTATCTCTTTTGTGAGCTGAGCAATTATTTAAAATATTTAAAGTTATCACGAACACCCTGAATAAAGCTTATCAAGGAATCATAAAATGCAACTCCAGTGTTTAATGACGGTCAGTAACAACACGGATTCAAAATGATATTTCTTTCTCCGAGGATTGCGACTTCTGAAAATACATTTCCATTGAATGTTAAGTTTATTTTCGTCTTTTTTTTCTTACTTTATAAATTGCCATAATGTTTTGGGTAACGGATTTTTCAACATTAGGCTGCCGTTACATCTCACCTGGCTTTTCCATGGTGTCAGTGACGGTATGTTTCGGTAGAGAAAGAGGGGGAAATATATTTTTTGGTTTTTTATTTTCTCAATTTTTGAGAACTAGCTGATTACGGGCCCCTCAGATATCCGGGCCCTACGCAATTGCCTAACTTGCCTAGTGGTTAATCCGGCCCTGATTACACGCATTAAATACCTGCACTTATTTCTGCCAACTTAGGGTAGATAAACGAATTTGCGTAAACTCGAGCGTCATGTACGGAACCAGGGTAGCCACAAAATACGTCTAATAAGCGATGGTTGCTATCGCAGATGACCTGAAACTTTCAACAAGTGTGATCATTACAGATCTGGTAATAGCGAGTGTATTGTAAACTTCAATCTAATCTACCTGAATTGAGTAATCCTTCTTGCGGTTAAAATACGTCTCTGGCTTGGTATGTGGGGCGTTTATTACGACATGACTGCCATCAAGTGCACCTAAGATTATGTGCGTGTAATATATAAATTATTCCAAACATATGTCACCTGCTTGATCAACAGACAATTTGCCCCTTACGCATAAAGGGTTATCCTTTCATAATAAGGCTCGTGGATCACATAGCAAATGACATACCTAGTACGTGTGGAATCTGAGGAATAGAATAGAACCCTTCCATTTCCGGTGATGTATTTCTTGGCCAGCAAATGATACTTTTTGCAATAGAATCTAAGTACGCATTAAGTCGTGAGATGATGTTTCGCACCGACTTTTTAGTGATATTAAAGCGGTCTGATATTTCTACTAGAGTTTCTCCACGGTGTCCAACAAACCATAGAAACGCTAATATGTGTTTGTTAGGTGACATCAATTCCCGTCCACCACCTTGAAATATTTACCTTTAGTAAAGTATTTTACCCTAATGCCTATTGAGATAAAGTGCCAATGGTTCAGTAATTACCTTGTGGTCTTTCTTTGAGATAGAACTCTGAAGCTTCGAACTTTGCGGTCAATTGTTCATAAAAAGCCTTCTTTACTCTGAAGAATGTCTTAAATTCGTACGCAGTATAATTGCTAACAACGGCGCATTCATAATGCAATATACTAACTCGGAAATCTCTGCCAACTCCCATGCAAACGTTTATAATGTCCATTTCTTCGTCTGACGATGAAGAAGATTCCAAAAACTGCATTATAATTTCGAGTTCTCTTTCATTCACTGCCACCGGTGCTTCGGACGCCATCTTGATTTATGACGATACAACTTCCAAGTCACGTGCGAAAGAAGCCGGGAGTCTGGGACTGCGAAAAGTCTGCAAAGAAACAAGACCGAGCCTAGGACTAAAAATCTTGGACTGCTGGCAGTCCCAGGGCGAACTTTTGGTTTTGCTCCAGTTCGCTGCAACGGGTCTGAAATGCTACACAATTGACCTTTGGACCTCACTTTTCCTTAACCCATTACTATCCTGTCAGAACCATAAGAGTGAAACTGGAACTGCTCATCTGTGCCAGGCCTGCTCAAGATCATCCATTAGATTACAGCTATTAATCTTTGGTTTTAGTGTTCTAAAATTGATTTAAGAAGATAATTTTTATCATCTAAGTTTTAAGACTAAAACAAAATAATTTTTATCATCTAAGTTTTAAGACAAAAACAAAATAATTTTTATCATCTAAGTTTTAAGACTAAAACAAAATAATTTTTATCATCTAAGTTTTAAGACTAAAACAAAATAATTTTTATCATCTAAGTTTTAAGACTAAAATAAAATAATTTTATCATCTAAGTTTTAAGACTAAAACAAAATAATTTTTATAATCTAAGTTTTAAGACTAAAACAAAATAATTTTTATAATCTAAGTTTTAAGACTAAAACAAAATATCACAAATGATCTTTAGTTTGTGGTTTGAGATTATTATTATAAAAATAATATTTTTTGTTTCATACGTTTTAGGTTTTGTGGACTAGATTTAGGAACATTTAAGTATTTGTACATTTTGTGGAATTTCCTCTGTTTTTTGGTTTTGAAGTTAAGGCTCTTGAAGGTTTAGGTTTCATCGCTCTATCTTGTGTAGCGTTCTTATGTTTATCCATTTTAACTTGAGTTTTCATTGTGTGTTTTTCATTGGTTTATCCTTTTGATGGATAGTTTTTGTAGCTTTTATTCTTTTTATCTTTAGTTTTGTCTCTTGTTGCTTCATTACTGCAATTCTTTTCTTTCTTGTCATTTTTTTAATGATCTAAATTTTTTTAATTTGGAAATAGTTGCGTAAAGTTTATCACGCAAGTTTTAACCTCCTTTGCAAAGATTGGAAGCCATAGTGCAGATAAATTACTGTAACTCAGCATTAGTAATTTTTCTCAAACAGATTTTGTAGAAAAACTCTATGCTTTCTGTATCAAATGCTTCCAATACTTCTGGGAGGGTTTTTAATCCTTCTTCAAATAATTGCCACATGTTTTTATTTTGGTGGACCTTTTTTATACAGACCTAGTTAAGTGATTAATTTTAATAATTATTTGCAGAAACCCAAAGTATAATTTACTTACTTTAATTGTTTTGCTTTTATGCTCCTTGAAAGCTTCTGAATTATTGTAGTTACGGACCGTATCATTCACTTCTTTAACAAAGTCACGAAAGGCTACTTTAGGAAAAAACATTCCTCCTCGATTTTTGTACAACAGTTCTATTGGCAGCTGCTTTACCTTTTCTTCATCATCAAGTGACAATTTAAAAGTTAAACGGTGAACATTACGGTACATAGGTTTAGATTTTGAAGTTAATCGAGTAGAATGTTGTAGCCGCTTAGAAACTTTCCACATTTCACCGAATGTACCTCCACCTAATCTCAATATTCCACTTAAAGTTTCTTGTTTATTAAAGCCCTGGCTTGACATGATTTTGTTATCACGAAACATTTCCTCAGCAAAGCCTTCTGGTGACTCTAATTGATTATCACAATTGTCATCCTCTTATGTGGCAGTACATAAAGCTATAGCTACTAGTTTGGATAAGTTAGTTAGGGATTTACCTACGTTAATAAATAGAAGTTCAACTCCTCAGCCGGGAAAAGTCCCTATCGAACCTCCAGAAAGGTTAGCTTTTATGGGATCATCTAACGATAACGCCACCGAGTTTTTAGCAGCTTTTGAGGAGTATGCAAAATTTCATAAGCTATCAAATGAAGAAAGGTTAGCTGCATTGCCTCTCCTATTACGAGGGCATGCCTTGTATTGGTATAGGGATTTAGTCCGTCAATATGACGATATGTGTAGTGTAAACCCTTCCCACCCTCATCTAGCTCGGAGAGCATTTAAGAGACACTTTAAAGTTCAGTTTAGAGATTCCGAAGCTGACTCTAAGCTTAAGATAGAGATAAACCATAGAAGTCAGAAAGATAAGGAGTCGGTGGAGGATTTCTTCGGGGAAGTTATGAAGTTGAATCTAGGGATGACCCATCCCCTTTCCGAAAAGGAGTTAGTTCCTATTATTAAAAGTAATTTGAAAGATGAACTTAGAACTCCCCTCCTTTTCTTACAATTTACCACTATGGAACAGTTAAGGAATTCCTGTAAAACCATAGAAAAGGATATTGAAGTTAGGAAAAAGAACGCTGAGAAAAGGGAAAAGACGAAATCACCCCCTAAGCCTAAAGTTAAAGCTGAGTCTTCTTGCCCAGCTAATAAGGGCTCTGCCCATAGTCAGTGTTCCCCCGGGCATTGTCGAAGCCCTTATCCTACTTCTCCTTTACATCCTAAATGGGAATATCCCTTGAAACCCTTAGACTCTAGATCGCAAGCTAGAGCTCAAAACACTTCAAATAGAGGTCAACGATCTTATAATAGATATTATAACCAGAGATCGAAGTCCCCTGGTCGTCAATTGGCCTTGTCTCACCCATCTACTCGTTCTATCACTTGTTTTAGTTGTCAGGAACCAGGTCATCTTGCACCCGACTGTCCAAACAAAAAGATGATCCAGTCGGGGGAAGCCCAGACGGGAGAAGTCCCTCGTGGTACCTCTCCCGGTGCCCAATAAATTCCCCTAACAAGAAGCGTGTCGCGTTGCCCCTGCGGATCGAATCCGTCAGGAAGGGTTCAGTTTATAAAAGGGTTACTATCCCCGTTACTTTTGAACACGCGACAGTTCACGCTAAATTAGATAGTGGGGCCGATGCCTCTTTTGTCAGTCTAGATCAATGGCAAAAAATTTGTAAACATAGAAATTCTTCAGAATTACCTGAAGATGAACAACTAGATTGTTTAGTTTGGGGCGACGGCCATTATACGTTAACAAAAGGTCCTCACGAACTTGAGTTTACTCTTAAGTCAAATGAAAGTGAGAAACAATTTAAATTTAAATTCTACATAGTTCCTTCCCTCAACAGTGACTTTATACTAGGTCAAGATTTTCTTGAGGAAAATAGGGTCAAATTAGATTTTGAATCATCTCAATGCTTAGTAGGTAACTTAAGGATCCCTTTTTCAATACCATCAGAAAAGGATCCAATAGATAAGGAGATTGTAGAGAATATTAGGGACGCAGTTTCCGCAGCCCCTATCTCTGAGGAACAACGTCATCAACTAGAAACCCTTTTATTAAAATTTCCTGAGTTGTTTTCTGATAAAGTAGGAAGAACAGGACTAGTCTTCCACGAGATTCATACGGGTACTAGTCCGCCCATCAAATCTCAACCTTATCGTGTTAATGACCAGAAAAGGAAAATTATTGAACAACATGTTTGGGAAATGTTGGATGACGGGATAATTAGACCCTCAGTATCTCCTTGGGCTTCGCCCGTAGTTTTAGTTTATCAAACAAAACGGGGTAAACCCTATAGGTTTTGTGTTGATTACAGAAAACTAAATCAAGTTACCATCAAAGATCCTTATCCCTTACCTAATATAGAGGATATGTTAGCTAGAGTAGGAAGGCCAAAATACATAACTACACTTGACCTTAAATCAGGGTGCTGGCAAGTGGAAATGCACCCTAAGAGTAGAGAAAAAACAGCTTTTGTGACTCATATGGGAAAGTACGAATTCAATGTACTCTCTTTTGGGCTTTGTAATGCCCCTAGCTCCTTTCAGCGCTTAATCGACGAGATTTTTAGAGATGCCGATTACTTCCAATTAATCGATTATTTAGATGATTTAATCTCGCTTAGCGAAGATTGGGATCAGCACTTAACGTGTTTAGAGTACGTCTTAAATAGATTAAAGGAAGCGGGTCTCACCCTTCAGTTGAAGAAATGTCGGTTCGCCCAAAAAGAAGCTACCATATTTGGTCACATTGTAAATGAAAAAGGAGTGCATATAGATCCTTCTAAGATAGAAGCCATTCAGAAATTTCCTCCTCCTAAAAATATTAAGGAGGTTCAGAGATTTTTAGGGATGGCAGGTTGGCACAATAGGTTTATTAGCCACTATTCTCAAATAGTAGCCCCTATTAATAAACTTAAAAGAAAGGATCAAAAATTTATTTGGGGTTTCGAACAACAACAAGCGTTCGAAAAAATTAAGGAAGCCATTTGTAAAGCTCATCCGTTAGCTTCCTTTAGAAGGGATTCCCCGTGCATTTTAACTACAGATGCTAGTGATGCAGGGTTAGGTGCCCTTCTTTCCCAAATTCAGGATAATATAGAAGTCCCTATAGCTTATGCTAGCACAGGGCTAAAAGATGCCGAAACAAGGTACTCCACTAGCGAGAAAGGGTGTTTAGCCATATTTTGGGCAGTTGAAAAGTTTAGGCCCTTTCTAGAAGGTCATCAATTCACTGTCCTCACTGACCATCAGGCTTTACAGTGGTTGTTTAATATTAGGGAACCTAATTCTCGTCTAGTTAAATGGGCAATGTACCTTCAGACCTTTGACTTTACAATTAAGCATAAAAAAGGAGTAGAAAATGTAGTAGCCGACGCTTTATCGAGAGCTCCGATAAACGTCCTTAGCATCAACCTTAGCTCTGCTACTTCTAATTCTACTAGTAATATGGATCCAACTAGTAGTAGTACCAGTAAAAATTCTACCGGTAGTAGTAATTCAACTTCCTCTAGTGAGCCTGTTGAAGGTCGGATACGTCCTCCAGGTCCTAGAGCTTTATATTCAGTCTTTACCATAGAAAACGTAAGAAAGTTTCAAAGGGAAGACCCATTTGCTTCCCCTATTATCACTCCCTGCAAAGACCTAACCCAGTTAGGCATAAAATGTTCGAAATGAAAAATGATCTTCTTTATAGAAGACCTTACAGGAACCATCCTGAAAAGATTTATTTACCTCCTCGTTTAAGGCTAGAAGCCATGAGGTTATTACACGACCACCCTTCATCGGCTCACAGGGGCAAAGATAAGACCCTTAGTAAAGTTACATATAGATATTGGTGGCCCTCTATAATTAGTGACGTCCAGGATTAAGTTCGAGGATGCTCTTTATGCCAACAATTTAAGGCTAGAAACAGGAAAAAGCCAGGGCTAATGCAACCCTCAGAAATAACAAGTCCTTGGGACCAGATTAGTGTCGACATAATGGGACCTTACCCTTCCAGTAGACACCACTATAAATATTTAATAGTCTTTGTCGATTACATGACTAAATTTGTGGAAATGATTCCACTAAAAACTATTACTGCTAAGACCTGTGTACAGGCTTTTAAGTCTATTATTACTAGGTGGGGAGCACCGAAAGCTATTCTTAGTGATAGAGGGGTACAGTTTACTTCAAAACTTTGGCTGCAAACTTGCAGAGCATTTCGAATTAACCCAAAGTTTACCACCCCCTATACTCCTAAGGGAAACCCCACTGAAAGAGTCAATAGAGTAATAGGCGAGTTAATATCGCTTTATGTTGGGAATCACCATGATAGATGGGATGAATCCCTTGACCTTCTTCAGTTCGCAATAAATTCCGCACCCCATGATACGACGGGAAGATCCCCTTTCTTCTTGAACTTAGGGCGGGAGCCACGTCTCCCTTGGGATTTAGATTTTGAAGAACCCATTCAGGACAATGACGACCCCAGTCGTGATAAGGCTTTGAAGGTTCTTAAGGAACAATTAGCATTCAGTAATGAATTGTCTATGTTAGCTAAAGCCCACCAAAAGAAATACTATGACCTCCGCCATGACCCTTTAGAGTTTGAGGTAGGAACTTTAGTATGGATGGAAACTCATCCTTAATCTAGTACGACGGGTCAGCTTATGAAAAAGCTTAGTCCTAAATGGGCAGGTCCGTTTAAGATAGTTGCAAAACATTCCCCCGTTGTCTATGAGTTAGAGGATGCTAACTCAAGGCAGAATGTAGGGAAGGTTAATCTCGAACATCTGAAACTCTACTGGACAAACGTAGCTGTCTTCGACCAGGCCGGAAATGCCCCCACTTCTCAATCGGACGTTGCAGACGAAATTGAACCTAGTCCTTCTACGGATGGTGATAGAGCGCTCCACCAGCCTGAAGAGACTTCCTCAATCACGTCATCCGAATCATCATCATCTTCTACGTCACCGTCACCGCCTCAGCTAGGACGGTCAGGAAATCAATCAACCGATTATTCCTGTTATGCTAGATGTCCTTCAAACCTCGACATCAACTACTCTAGAAGATCAAGCAGCGGATCAACAGATCCCTCCTGCAGTTCGAGATGATTCACATCAACCTACAGATTCTGATAGTGAACCGGGCATGGCCCTTTCCGAAGACCCACCTCTCCTCCTTTTTACCTATCACGATATGAGGGCTTTTCAGCTCGATCATCCCTCTAATGATAGTCCGCCTTCTGCGGCAAGGGAGGCTTCCCCGTCTGATCATGAATCAGTCGTGGAAACTAAGCTACCTACACCAACATCCAGTTTTACAGAAGAAATTGTAACGCCGGAGGACAAATCAACCTCTTCTGACCAAACAGAATCGGAACCGGCGTTGCAACATTCTCCTTCTTCTGGTTTTTCGGAGGAAATAGTACCTCCTGAACCGATTTCTACTCCTTCGGAGGAAATATCTAACCCTGAACAGATTCCTCAACCGCAATCCCAATCACAGCGTGCGTCTGACAGTTCGTCGACCACGTTGTCAGAATCAATGAGAACTCCTCGTCTAAATAGGGCAACATTACCCGACATTTATTTAGAACCGTTTAAATTGAGGTGTGTAAGAGGGCAACGGTTCAGCCCGGAGGTAATGAAGTAGACATCTACTATCGACCTCCTGATGATAAAAGGTTAAGGTCACCCTATGAGGTTCAAGTTTACCTTAACAATAATAAGATCACGACCCTAAAAAGGGAATACTTCTGTTTCTCCCGAGAGCCAATTTCCGTTTTTCCTTGGGAATTTATTTCCCAAGCAACAAAAAGAACATACTAAAAATCATTATTCTTAGATGGCCGAAGGAGGAAACGAGGGGAAGACACTTGAGAACTCAGGTGTACAATATGACTTGAACTCAATGTACTGTCAAAGCTGAACTCTGAGTTCCGAAGGATTTGAACTCGATGCGCTGTCAAAGCTGAACTCTTTTCAACTCAGGTGTACACAGAGATCTAGAGCGTCTACCCCCTCGGGAGGAAAGGATCAAGGACGCCTTATTTATTTCGACCCTCCAGTAGGAGCAACAATTAGAAATAATACAAGATCAAGCTTATCCAAAGTAGAATCTTCACAAAAAATCTGCGCCAAATACGCAGAGTTCTGCCTCAACTGCGGCCAAGACTCACACGAAGTAAAAGACTGCTATTTTCCTAAAAGGCAAAAGGGGGAACCTCTCCGTTGCATTGAATGCGGACGAAGGGAGCACTTATCAAAAGATTGCAAGACCCCTCCTGATGAAATACTGTTAGTATTAAATATCACCCAAGAGGAAAGAAGTTCCCTAATTGAAGACGCCTCATCTAGTCAAGAGCTCCTCAAGAAGGAAAATCAAAGAAAGAACGAATTGAAACCACAGTTGGCAGAGTTAAAAGGCCGAGGACTCCAGACTCACCTCGAGAAGAAAATAACGGAAGTAGTGAAACGAGAAATAGACAATAAAGGAGAATATCATGCTGGACGTGATCACATTGATATGGAGAACGAAGGTTTGGATGAACCTCCTACAATTCCGCCTTCTCCCACAGAAATCAAATCTGATATAGAGTCTCAGGCCAACTTTGACGAAGCCCAAGAAGCTCATGACGGTTATCAAGAAATCGAGCATGGCCCTGTTGCAGCCTTCAGGCATCAAAAGATACCTGATCTAGGTCACCGAGTACCGTGGCCTCAACCTCCGGCACGGTTTCCTGCCCCTCCTGCTCCCCAAAAATGGAGCCCAGTGTTGGATCTAGACGAGGAAGATAAGCTCCGTTGGGAACGCTTTGGACGATTGGGGTGGACCCCGAAATTACCTCCAAAAATATTAATTCCAGCAAAGGTTGAAGGGGCTAAACACCCTCTTGTTTGGAATACCATAGTCTGCAAACGATGCAGAAAAACGGGCCATCATGTCGTGTCGGATTGCCCGGGAGGACGTAGCAAAGAGTCTCTTGCCCGTCGGGAAGCCAGAAGACGTGCGAGATTAGAGAAAAAACATTCGTCTAAATGAAAAAAAAAATCTTGTGATAAATATGTGCCTTACCCCTGCTAAATTGTTAATGGTTCCTCGGGGTAACCTTTTTTTCTCTCTCTCCTTTTTTTTTTTGATTTTGTTCAGCGTTCCTAAAGAGGGGGGGATAAAACATGGCTGCCAGATTCCTGGAATTTCTACTCCTTGGATCTGGCAGGGTGTCATACCTCCATGTGTTATAAATGTAGTCATTACTCTATGACTAAGTTCTTATCTATTTAGTCTATTTCTATTATCTAATCAATCGGAGTTGTAGACCATTTGACGTAGAACCACATTAACTGTATATAAGCGAGCTCTTTAGCATAATAGGCCACTTCTTATCGGGCTATGTAACTGACTGCACATGTGTATTTTAACTGACGTACTACACGAGTAGGATAATAAATATACCTTTATGTTGAGTTAACTATCTTTGAGTATTATTAGTAACGAACATAATAATTGGCGACGGAGGCGAGATAGTCGTAGACTAAACTTTCGGACTCCCTACTCGTACGCGTAACGGAATTCAACATGGCGACATCCACCACAGGAGCGTCTGTGCAATTCGACAGTAAGATCCACACATGGACATTGTATTCAGAGCGATTGGAACAATATTTTGCGGCGAATTTGATCGAGACAACGGCCACGATGACCCAAGAAGAGAAGTCAGCCATCAACAAAAGAAAACGAGCTATTCTTTTGACGGTATGCGGAGACGATACTTATTCATTGATCAGAAGTCTGATTTCACCAGCACTGCCTAAAGATAAGACGTATGACGAGTTACTAAGCGCCCTGAACAATCACTTCAATCCAGTACCAAACGAAGTGGTCGAGCGACTTAAATTCTACGCAAGATGCAGGCTCCCGAACGAATCGGTCTCCACTTTCGTATCAGAGTTAGGAAAAATGGCAGAATTTTGCAACTTCCGGGAATTGGACAACATGATAAGGGATCGAATTGTTGGAGGGATAGAAGACAAAGCCATGCAAGATCGTTTAATCGACAAAGGCTCAGCTCTCACTCTACAAGACGCCATCACCTTAATCCAAACCATGGAGTGCACAAGAAGTAACACAAGTGCATTGAAAGCTGCGAATGGTCAATCAGGAGACATGGAGTCAGTAAACAAGATGTCAATCCTAAAGAAAAATTCCCGAAGCAGGATCAAGAGTAAACCACAAGTTCATTCGAGACAAGACACGAACCCATGTTACCGATGTCAAGCAAGTGGTCACGATCCTACAAGCTGCCCATTCAAAACCGCCAAGTGTTACGCATGTCAACGAATCGGACATATTGGCAAAACTTGTCGCAGCGAGAATGCGAAAACGGCAAAACCTATGGAGAAACGTAAACCAAAGCAGTTCATCAGAGCCAACCTCATAATGGAAGCAGAAGATGAAACTCCCCAAGAATATGAGCTCCATCACGTCAAAGCGAGGCCAGCAAAGTTTGCAGAAACGCCACCGGAACCTTACTTAATGGACTTCAAAGTCAATAATCATCCAGTAAGATTGGAGATAGATACGGGATCAGCGCACACGATCATCTCCAAGAAAACTTACCAGCGGATTGCACCGGAAATTCCACTTCAACCGACGAACGTTGGCCTGTACTCGTGGTCAGGTCATTCAGTTCGCATCGAAGGAGAAGTCAAATTGAAGGTCCAGTTAGGAGGAAAAACACTCGAATTACCTCTGATGGTGGTATCTGACGAATCAAGACCGGACTTATGCGGCCGCACTTGGATATTCTCCGAGTTTAACATCTTTACGAGAAGACGGGATCAGTCAACGCTATACAAGACTGCCGTTCAGAGGAACACAATTCCACGCTTCTTCAAATAGTGGATAAACACGAGAAACTGTTCGATGACGCTGTTGGTTGCCTCAAAGATGTCAAGATTCATCTTTACGTCAAACCCAACGCAGTACCACGATTTTTTAAACCACGTTCAGTTCCCTACGCTCTGAAGGACAAGGTCGATGCCGAATTGACAAGACTGGAAAAAGCTAACATCATATCACCAATCCTATTCTCGGAGTATGCAGCACCCATTGTACCAGTCATGAAGAACCACAACAACGTGAGAATATGTGGCGATTTCAAGGTCACAGCCAACAAAGTCAACAATATCGAGAAGTACCCGCTACCAAGGGCAGATGACATCTTTGCGTCCATGGCAGGTTGCAAGATCTTCACCAGACTGGACATGAAGGACGCCTACAACCAGCTGATGCTTGATGACGAATCAAAGAAACTATTCGCAATCAACACGCCCAAAGGCCTCTACACTTACAATCGCTTGCCTTTCGGGATAGCATCAGCGTCCGCTATCTTTCAACGATATATGGAAACACTACTTGGTCAAGAGCCCGGAGTATATCCGTATCAAGACGACATCCTTTTGGGAGGAAAATCAGCGAAAGATCACCTGCAGAAGCTGGACAGAGTCTTAACCATCTTCGAAGACGCTGGATTGAAATTAAGACGCGATAAATGTCTCTTCATGCAAACATCAATCGACTTTTTGGGCTATCGCCTCGATGGACAGGGACTACATCCTAAACAGGACAAACCTAAAGCTATCATGGAAGCTCCAGAGTCCAAGTCCGTAGAAGAGTTACGTTCCTTTCTTGGACTCTTCAATTATTACGCAAGATTCATTCCGGACGCCTCAACTCTTCTCGCACCACTGCACGAATTGCTGACTAAACACAAACGATGGGAATGGACCGAAAAACAATCTACTGCTCTACATAAAGCCAAAGAAACGTTAAAAGCTTCCAAGTTTCTGGTACATTACGATCCGAAGAAACAAGTCTCTCTATCCTGTGATGCGTCACCAGTTGGTCTAGGCGCGGTCCTGTCCCACCTGATAGAAGGAAAAGAATATCCTATTGCCTTCGCATCGAGGTCCTTGGCAACTGCGGAAAGGAACTGTTCGCAGATAGAACGGGAGGCCCTGGCGATCGTTTACGGAGTCACTCATTTTCGCGACTATCTGATGGGAAGAAAGTTTCATATAATCACCGACCATCAGCCTCTGCTGTCGCTGTTTTCCGAGAATAAACCGGTACCCGCCTTGGCTGCATCCAGAATACAACGCTGGGCACTCGTGCTGTCAGGATACGATTACACCATTAAATACAAGAAGGGAATACTCCATGGGAACGCAGACGCACTCAGCAGATTGCCATTACGAACCAGAGATTTTGAACCTCCAATGATGGCCGAACACGTTCTACTCATCAAAACCATCGATAACGGACCAATTAATGTCCAGAAAATGCGTGAAGGAACAATAAATGATTCTACCTTATCCAAAGTAGCGCAATATCTCAAAGATGGATGGACAACGAAGCCCATAGAAGACGAGGAACTCGCTGTGCTGTCAAAAAGACGCGAGGAAATATCCATGGAAAAAGGAATTCTGCTCATGGGCAATAGAGTCATTGTTCCGAAGAAATACCGACCATGGATGCTGAAGGAGTTACACGAATCTCACCAAGGGATAGTCCACATGAAGAACATAGCCAGAACTACGATATGGTGGCCGAAAATTGATCTTCACATCAAAGAAACCGCTCAAAATTGCTCAAGCTGCACAGAGAATGCATCAATGCCGCCGAAGTCATTTTCACCATGGCCAAGATCCGATGCACCCTGGACCAGAGTTCACGTCGACTATGCCGGCCCAGTTGAGAACAAATATCTCTTCATAATCATGGATGCATATTCCAAGTGGATGGAGATAGAAATAACGTCGAACATCACTTCTGCAACGACAATCAACATCCTTCGCCAAAACATAGCAAGATACGGCATCATGCCCACCTTGATATCGGATAACGCAACGTGCTTTACCAGCGCAGAATTCAAAGAATTTACCAGTCTCAACGGGATTAATCATCTGACCATAGCGCCGCATCATCCAGAATCCAATGGACAAGCCGAAAGATCAGTACGCACAGTCAAAACGGCGTTGAAGAAGATCACGAATGGCCTCTGCGAGGAAGTCAATACTATAGAGGAGGGCTTAAACAAATTCCAACAAGGAACCCTTCAGTCAAGAATTGCGAGATTTCTACTTAATTACCGTAGAACTCCCAAAGTTCAAGGGAAGTCGCCCGCTCTCTTGATGCTTGGACGCGAACTGCTAACAAGACTGGATTTATTCCACCCAAGATATGCCAGACATGACGAACCTAAAGCGGAATCCCAGCACAAGTTCCCAGTGAGAGACAACGTTTCCATCAGAAACTTTGGTAATGGTCCAAAATGGATACCAGGCACGATCAGTCAGCACTTGGGCAGAATGATGTATCTCGTATTAACGGAAAAGGGGAACCTGAGGAGACATCAAAATCAAATACGCACAGCCAGTCAAGTCCAGAGCAACATTCCGCAACAGGAACCAAACAACCTGGCCGATTCAGAACGACGGAGTTCCAGCGCCCTACCTATCATCGCCTTTGATTTCCAAGCAGTAGACGACACACGATCGAATCACCATCAAGCCCGAAAAAGCAATATCACGGATGAACCAATGTCGACAGAGCCCACGACTAATGAAGAACCATCTCTATTGAGAGCAGATCGACAACATCCCACGGCGCCTACCCATGAAAACAACAACGAGATGAAAGACACCAGAACCAGGAAATCTACCCGAATAAGAAAAGAACCTGATAGACTAAATTATTATGGAATAGAGTAACTTATTAACTTATTAATTTTAATCTTAAATTGGTAATGTCTTATAATGACGATTTTAAATTACATGTAACATAACCAAAAGAAATTTAAGGGAGATGTAATGTTATAGATGTAGTCATTACTCTATGACTAAGTTCTTATCTATTTAGTCTATTTCTATTATCTAATCAATCGGAGTTGTAGACCATTTGACGTAGCACCACATTAACTGTATATAAGCGAGCTCTTATAATAATAGGCCACTTCTTATCGGGCTATGTAACTGACTGCACATGTGTAATTTAACTGACGTACTACACGAGTAGGATAATAAATATACCTTTATGTTGAGTTAACTATCTTCGAGTATTATTAGTAACGAACATAATAATTGGCGACGGAGGCGAGATAGTCGTAGACTAAACTTTCGGACTCCCTACTCGTACGCGTAACGGAATTCAACATGGCGACATCCACCACAGGAGCGTCTGTGCAATTCGACAGTAAGATCCACACATGGACATTGTATTCAGAGCGATTGGAACAATACTACACGAGTAGGATAATAAATATACCTTTGTGTTGAGTTAACTATCTTTGAGTATTATTAGTAACGAACATAATACCATGTTACATACTCCTCCTCTTCAAAATACCTCTGTGATTTTTAGTTAGTCAGTCTCTAGTGAGATCTCGGACGGAGTTGTTGACTTTTTATTTTGATAAACGGTAAAGTGTACGTTTAAGTTGGGATTATCCCGTTTACTTTTGTATTAATAAAGTCTTGGAAGATTAGTCTTCTAAGTTTTGGATTATTAAAGTAAGTTGTCTTTATTTCTTTTTATGGCCCTCGGGAGTTTCCCCTCTTAGTTTGGTTATTTCATACCGAGGGTTACAACGTTGTTAACGAAGCCAGACTTATGATTAATGGAAACTCAAACAATGTACCTAGTCTTTCACCAATGTGCTCCAAGGGGTTTATGAATTCAGTTGGTAAGTTTCGAAATTTAATGTATCTTCAAATGTATAAATGTTCAAAAAATGGCCATTTTAACCACTTTCAAAAACAGTAACGAGGAGGCCAGATCAAATTTAAGTTGTAACTCTAAGATTGCACCTGCTCTTCCACAAAACTGCTCCCAAGATGTTACAATATTCTGTTTGTAAGTTTAATTTCAGCATTCAGTAATATAGTTATATTACAGAATACCCAGAAAGCATAAACGTAACAGAAGTTATTTTTAGCTCTTAGCAAACCAACGAACAATGGTTTTAGGTCAATGTTTAGTGGCCGCTCAAAAATTGCGTCTAGTCAAAATGAATGTGAGTATTAATTTACTATATAATTAAATTTAATTGTTATTGAAACTAAATTGTTGGTCTATTGCCTTAGAAACTGAAGCCTTGTTATAACTCTGGGAGAGCCGTTGAATTTTTGCTCTAACTCTCGGACTGAAACAAGAGCTAGTTTGCGTTTGTATTGACTATTCCAAGTCCTTTACTTCAAAACAGAGTCCAAATTTCTATCTTTCAAGAAATTGCAAGTGCATAACGACAACAAAAAGAAATACTTTATTTTCCAAAATGACCTTTTGGGTCCGTCCAGGAGAAAGTTTCAAACAGTTCTGATTTTACAAGAAGCTCGCTCGCCTTTCAGGTGAGGGCTTTACAATAGGCAATAGTTTCTGGCGCCATGTAGACGGAAACCATTGCCTTTACAAGACTTTACCCAAAATTTCCCATGCTGATATAACTGATAAGAAATAGCCGAAAGAAGCTTCCAAGTAATTGGCGACCCTTTTCTTAAAATAGCTTCATTGCCCATTTTTCAACATTGACAGATCCCATAGGTAAAGATTAGGTAGGTATACTTAAAATGAAAAGAGTTAAGCGCGTTTTCTCCATTTATTTTCTCAATATATTTAACACTCCCCCGGTAATACCCGGTTATTATTATTTAACGCGCTTTAGTTTAATTCCAAATTACATAAATGTTGTACCGCCCTTCGAATTAATTGTTCATTTTTTGTTTTCACCACGCACATTCTATTCCGACCGTCGCGACCATCGATCACTTCGCGTATTACACCAATTTTCCACATATGTCGTGGTAACTTATCTTCTTGGATTAACACAACATCACCAATTTTAAATTGAACATCGTTCTTTGCTAATTTTGAATGGTGCGCGGATTTTAGTTCCATCATATAATCGTGCCGCCAACGCTTCCATGTTTTATTTAGAACATTTTCCCGATATTTTAACCGTTTTGTTAATTCCATACGCGTAGTTGGTACGTTTTTATTTTCCAATTTTAAAGGTGGCAAAGAATTTAACCTTTGCCCTATTAGGAATTCAGCCGGTGAAAGCGGGGTAGGCTCTTCCGGATCATTGTAAATATATGTTATAGGCCTGCTATTTATCAAGGCCTCAACCTCCAAAATAGAGGTTTCTAATTCCGTATAGTTGAAATTAGCCTGACCTAAGATTTTTCTTAATGCAGTTTTGGTGGTGCGAACAAGTCGCTCCCACCACCCTCCATGCCAGGGTGCCCTTTCAACGATAAACTTCCATTGAATTCCCTTATTACCAAAAAATTCCTGTAGCTCCCGCTCTTTAAGATTTCTCCAGATATTGCACAAATCAGTGTTGGCTTTTTTGAATGTTTTCGCGTTATCAGTATATATGACTGATGGTAACCCCCTCCGCGAAATTATCCTTCTCAGGGCTAAGATGAATTCATCCGTGCTAAGGGAAGGGACCAACTCCAAATGGACCGCCCGGGTAACCGCACATGTTGCCAAACAAATGTATACCTTTTTATTGTTAAGGTTTCCGTCTTTCACAAACAAAGGTCCCGCAAAATCTATTCCCATTTTCGCGAACGGTGGGGATTCATCTATCCTATCTGACGGCAAGGATGCCGTTGGCCTATCCGCTTGTTTCACTGTAGTTTTTCTACATTTTATGCAATTTTTAACCACTTTCCTTGCCAATTGCTTGTTTGCGGGAATCCAATACCTTTCCCTGTTTTGAGTTATAGTATCATTGATACCTCCATGCAATACCTGCTCGTGACTCCTCATCATTAATAGCTTAGAAAAATGAAGATTTTTACTGAGAATAATGGGGTGCTTCTCTTCGAAACGTAAATTAGAACTCTCGATCCTCCCCCCAACACAAATAATTCCGTCTATTAACATCGGACTTAACTGAGCGATTTTAGAGGAATGCTCAATTTCTTCCCCCTTTTTTAAGGATCTTAGCTCCTCTTCATATTCCTCCGATTGAATGTCTCTTACCCAAGTCAATTCCGCGTGCAACATTTCCACCGCGCTAATTGGCCCTATCTTTTTATTTCTATTAATGAATCGGAATACGTACGCAGTAATGCGCAAAATCTTATCTAACGAATTGTGCCTGTTCAAATCCAATATGTGTTGAATGCCAATTTTTTGCTTAACACTAACCCCAAGAATTAATTTTCGCCTTTCGTAGGAAACCACTTCCAGATTTGTTTCTGGAATTGATTTAGGCCAGTATTCTTCAGTTTGTTTCAACCATTTTGGGCCCGACCACCAAAGTTCGCTTTTTAACAGGTCCTGCGCTGCCATACCCCTTGTTGGAAGATCAGCCGGGTTTTCAGTCCCCGGACAATGACCCCATACTCCCCCTTTCGTTAAATTTTGAATCTCTTGAACCCTGTTGGAGACGAAAGGTTTCCAACTCTTAGCCGCGCTCGTTATCCACCCCAGTGCGATGGTTGAGTCTGTCCAGAAAAATAGGCGATCCAATTTATCTTGAAATGTTTCCCTAATATAATTCGTTAATCTCGCCCCTATTAAACATCCCATCAACTCCAGTCTAGGAATTGTTTGACTTTGATCCTTGTCATTTCCTGAATTTTTTATCGGCGCAATCCTAGTTTTAGAGACCACCAACGCCGCCCCCACCTGATTGTTCTCCGTTTCATATTTGACGTAGACTGCTGCCGCGTACCCTTTCAGACTAGAATCGCAAAAACAGTGCAATTCTAATCGTTTTAATTTTCCATCAGTTTCCCAAAAGTAATTTCTGGCAATTTTGACATCGTTCAGAACGGGCAATTCCGAACACCAACTCAAGAATTGTTCGCTTATATCGGCTGGGGTTTCGGAGTCCCACCCGATTTTTTCTCTTTGCAGCCACAGCTTTTGAAATAGCATTTTACCCCTAATCACAAAGGGTGAAATGAGACCCATTGGATCGAAGATCTGAGAGATCAAGCTTAACATATGACGTTTAGTGTTTTTAACTTCCTTGCTATAGGAAATTATGCTGTTCAGGTCATACTTGAAACAGTCTGATAGCGGTTCCCATTTAATACCCAAGACTTTGGTCTCTTTTTGCATGATCCCCTTTTCAAACAAGCCTCCCTCGTATTCATTCCACTTCGATATCAATTCTTGACTGTTGGAACCCCACTTTCTAAATTTCATACCCGCCCTTTGCATGGTTTCTGCCGCGCCTACCGATATCTCGAATGCCTCGTCTACTTCGTCCGCTCCAGTCCCCAGGTCGTCGACGTACAAATCTTGATCTAATCTCTCTTTGACTCTTTTGTCCACCCCGTCGCTCACCTTTAGATGATGCTTTATTGTGCATGCTAGCAAGAACGGACTACTCTTTACGCCGAAAGGTACCCGCGTTAGTCTCATGGTTGTAAAGTCCGAATGACTAATTTCCCCGTCCTTTTCTCGCACCCATAAGAATCTGGTGGAATCCTTTTCTTGATCATCCAATTTAATTTGAAGGAAAGCCTTCTCTATATCCGCTACCATTGCAATTTTGTGCTTCCTAAACCTCAATAGGAGGAGAAGAAGATCCGGATATAGATTGGGCCCCTGTGCTAAACAATCGTTAAGTGATGGAGCATTGTAGGCGTGTGAGCTCGCGTCATAAACAACCCTTAATTTTGTGGTTTCCACATTTTCCCTAACCACCCCTTGATGTGGAAGATAGTATGTCCCAGGTTTTGATGCGCCTAATTCATTTTTAGGGACCTCCTCAATGACGCCGTTTTCCAATTGATCTGCTATGATACCCTTGTATTCCTCATAAAATTTGGGTTTACCTTCAAATTTTCTAATTAACCCTTGCATTCTTTTTGACGCAACCGCATTTTCTAATTAACCCTTGCATTCTTTTTGACGCAACCGCGAAATTGTCAGGTAGGGTTTCTTTTGTCACCAACCAGGGGAAATTAACGCAGTACCTACCATCTTCCATTTTAACTGTGTCAAAAAAGTTGTTTAGCGTCACCTCATCCGAGATGTCCAGACTTTCCTTTTCAGTTATGCCCAAACTTTCTAAGTTCCAAAAATTTTCCAAGGTTTGGTGCACCTGTTTTTGACCTACTCTAACCAACATTGTTTTTACGGATTTACCTGTTCCGTTTCCACCCCGTTTGACTACCATATCTGTTGGCCCCTGAATAGTCCAACCCAGCTTAGTTTGTTGGGCCATTAAATTTGAAGACAATCTTTCAAAATTTTCTATGGCTACATCCCAATAGTGATCAGCGCCAATCAAAAGATCACATTGCGTGTTTGAGTTTTCGATACTTTTGGTATCTTCCGCCATTTTTAATCCCTTTGATTCCATTATTATTTCTAAATCACGCAATGAGTTAGCACTGCCAACCGCCTCGTAGCAGATGAACGGTAACTCTATAGCCACTATGTCTGAAAACTCGTTTTTATTGTCTCTATTTTCAAGCCTTAATTTTACCATTTTTGCTTTAGTCTCTCTGGGCTCTTCGTTCCCACAACTAAATATTTGTAGGTTTTGTTCGCCAACAATTGGAAGCCCTAACTTTCTGGACAACTCCTCTCTTATAAAAGTCGCCTCGCTCCCCCCATCCAAGAAACATCGTATTTTCGCCCCCTGCTGCGAATGTGTCGGGTTCTTTAGAATACCAACCGCAGTTTGCAGTAAGACTTTTCTATCCCCCACGCTACCAACCCTTGCCGCTGCCGAATTGACTTGGACAATTTCTTTAGCGTGTGTATTTTTATTTTCATCGTTTTCCGACCCATTCTCGACGTTTTTAGAATTCACCTCATTTTTGTGGCATATCGCGTAATTATGCCGCCTGTGGCACCCTTTACAGCTTTTAAACTTGGACCTACAATGTTTAACCCCGTGTCCTGAGCGAAGGCAAATATAGCACCTAAATGTTTCCGCGAGAATTTCCCTTTTTCTTTCCAATGAATGATTATTGCAGTTTACTGACTTATGAGTGTCAGCGTTACAAAAAGCGCAGAACATAACTTCCGGATTATTACTGACCTTTGCTGTGAAAGCCCTTGCCGTAACGTTATGCTTGTTTCTATCCGAATTAACACTAACTCGAGGTTTTTCATCCTCTTTTTTACCTTGCTTAGTTTTGCACGCGCTTTTCCCCGGCCCGGCACCCAGAAATTCAGCCATTTCCCTACTTTCAATTTGATCTCGGATGAAATCAACCAGTTCCTGAATATCCCAATTAACATTATTAGCCGAAGACCTATATTTTATGCAATAATCTGTCCTAATCTCGCTCGGCAGACTCGCCATAATGGCAGGACAAACAATGGAAGCTTTGTCTTTCACGTTAAACCCTAGAATTTCGAGACTCCTTAAACTAATTTCACATGTGTCTAACAAGTTACGCAATGATCTCAGATTACCCACATCTTCCACAGGCTCAAGATTGTATAATTTCTTCATATGATAATTAACACTATATCCCGATTTTTCGAACCTTCTTTTTAACAACCTAACAGCCTCATCGTACGACGCGCCTGATTGTGTCAAGCCATCTATTGTTTGAAGCGCGTCGCCTACTAGATACGAGGAAAGGTAAATAAACTTTTCTACCTTTGATAACCGTTGGTTAGAACCTACTGTAGCTTCGAAACGTCCCCAAAAATTGTTCCAATTTTCATATGTTCCGTCATAGGTTGGGATAATCAACTGTGGCAGTCTGACTTCCTGTTGATACGCGACGTTCGCGTTTGATGGTACCGCGGTCGGACTGACGATTGTTGAAAACGATCCACACGCTGACCCTGCTGGTGTCCTTGTAGCCTTCTTAATCCTCCTAGTTAAGGATTGTTTCGTATCCAGTAGCCTTTCTTTATAGGCGATAGCGTCTGCTGTTTCTTTTTCCATTTCCGCTTCGTCCTCAATGAGGGCTTCCACCTTTGCGCCGATTTGAGTTAGATCATCCTCCTTTTGATTTAAAGCCTCCAATGCATCCTCCAAATCTTCTACCTCCGTTTCTGGTATTGCTAATAAAGCTTCCGCCGACTTAATTCGGTTTGTTGCTGCCGTTCGAATGCTCTTCCTCGCTGATTTCACGAGTTTAAAAGCCGCCGCCTTTTTGGCGTTTTGTCCATTGCTACTGGCGTGAGTAGCATTACCCGTGCCGCTTGCACTCGTTGAGTTTTCGTCATTATCCATTTTAAAGCCAAGGATTACCGATTATTTAAAGTCAATCCCGGGTTTCGTACACCATGTTATAACTCTGGGAGAGCCGTTGAATTTTTGCTCTAACTCTCGGACTGAAACAAGAGCTAGTTTGCGTTTGCATTGACTATTCCAAGTCCTTTACTTCAAAACAGAGTCCAAATTTCTATCTTTCAAGAAATTGCAAGTGCATAACGACAACAAAAAGAAATACTTTATTTTCCAAAATGACCTTTTGGGTCCGTCCAGGAGAAAGTTTCAAACAGTTCTGATTTTACAAGAAGCTCGCTCGCCTTTCAGGTGAGGGCTTTACAATAGGCAATAGTTTCTGGCGCCATGTAGACGGAAACCATTGCCTTTACAAGACTTTACCCAAAATTTCCCATGCTGATATAACTGATAAGAAATAGCCGAAAGAAGCTTCCAAGTAATTGGCGACCCTTTTCTTAAAATAGCTTCATTGCCCATTTTTCAACATTGACAGATCCCATAGGTAAAGATTTTAAAGGTATACTTAAAATGAAAAGAGTTAAGCGCGTTTTTTCCATTTATTTTCTCAATATATTTAACAAGCCTTTCAAAAGTCAGTGTTGTTAATGCTAGCTGACGCCAATACAAAGTTAGATGTACTAAGCAAGCTAGTTCAAGCTCTAACTGGCTCCAGTCGCCAGCAAACTGATTCGGACGAATTCCAAATTGATGGCTTTCCTAATTTACCTTTAAAATCAGTTGAAGACCTTGAGCGCCTAGAAGAACTTTTAGAATCTGCTGACATTAGGATTAAAACTGTAAGTTTTTAAGTGTATTTCACACTAAAGCATATTTTTACCCCATGTGGGTCATAACTGGTTCGAGGTGCTATTGTAAATATTTCATTCCATGAATTTTTGACCAATAAGTTTGCATCATTTGGTGGAAAGAAAGTAGCGCAGTGTTGCCGTACAATTCTCACAAGAGTTTTTCCCATAATCTAATTCTCAAATTTAACTGGATTGGAGCAAACGGAAAAAATGCTTTCCAGAATCTCAACACGAAAAGAGTTATCATTGGTAACATATATATAATCAAAAGTTTGATTGAATATTTTATCACGCGTCATGTTAATCGTTTATTAAATAGGCGCTGTGTTAAAAAACATAAAGAACAGTAAGGAACTGGAGGTCGAAGATGTGATTAAAAAATGGATAAGAAGGTCTGGTGACAGAGATGGTGATCGGGCTAGGAGGGATAAAGGTGCCACAGAACGTAAAGCTCAGGCAGCTGATAATGAAGATGAATATGAATAAAGACATCAAAATTAAACAAAGCCAAAATAAAAATTCGATTGTGCGGTTTTCAATAATGTGTATTTTTTAATGTAGTTCTTAAATATATTAACACTGAAAAGGGAATTGATGGGTCAGGGGCGGCGAAGGCGACGGGTCAGGGGCGGCGAAGGCGACGGGTCAGGGACGGCGAAGGCGACGGTTCAGGGGCGGCGAAGGCGACGGGTCAGGGGCGGCGAAGGCGACGGGTCAGGGGCGGCGAAGGCGACGGTTCAGGGACGGCGAAGGCGACGGGTCAGGGGCGGCGAAGGCGACGGGTCAGGGGCGGCGAAGGCGACGGGTCAGGGGCGGCGAAGGCGACGGGTCAGGGGCGGCGAAGGCGACGGGTCAGGGGCGGCGAAGGCGACGGGTCAGGGGCGGCAAAGGCGACGGGTCAGGGGCGGCGAAGGCGACGGGTCAAGGGCGGTAAAAGGTCGGATAACAGGCCGAAAAGGTAACGGTTAAGAGATGGCAAGGTTACCGTTTTTGTTGTGGGGTTTTAGCCATCCCCAACACAAAAACGCATTGTGGGCCAAGTAGGACATTTCGACTCCAAAAAGGGTGGTGGACCGACACTGTTGGCCAACTCATGCCCAACGGTTGCCGGCCCAACACTTATGTGCTACTAGGGGATTATCTCTTTCCAATTCTTGTTGAACGTATTCGGGATTTTCCCGCCTTTGTTGTCTACTCTGATTATCTCTTTGCAATTCTTGTTGAACGTAATCAGGATTTTCACGTCTTTTCTTTCTAGTTAAATTATTCCTTTGCAATTCAGATGTAGCAATTTCAAGATATTTACGTTTCTCACCAATTTTAATTGCATTAGTTGTCTTAGGCATATTGCTACATGATACTGAATCTGAGGTTTTAGCCATTTCCAATAGTCGTAGCTTTTTCAACGCATAAGCTTCCCGTCTTCGTGCATCTTCTCTTTCTCGAAACTCTGGGTTTTGGCGGAGCCGCTTCATTCTTTCACTTGGACTTTCTTTTGAATTTTGATCCCTTTTTGATATCAATATAGTCAAACACTTTAATTTGGGGATATTACGGGTCACGGCCGTCTTTCTGCATACTACGGGTCACAGCCCTCTTTCTGGATACTACGGGTCACAGCCCTCTTTCTGGATACTACGGGTCACAGCCCTCTTTCTGGATACTACGGGTCACAGCCCTCTTTCTGGATACTACGGGTCACAGCCCTCTTTCTGGATACTACGGGTCACAGCCCTCTTTCTGTATACTACGGGTCACAGCCCTCTTTCTGGATACTGCCACGGGTCACAGCCCTCTTTCTGAATACTGCCACGGGTCACAGCCCTCTTTCTGGATACTACGGGTCACAGCCCTCTTTCTGAATACTGCCACAGGTCACAGCCCTCTTTCTGAATACTGCCACGGGTCACAGCCCTCTTTCTGGATACTACGGGTCACAGCCCTCTTTCTGGATACTACGGGTCACAGCCCTCTTTCTGTATACTACGGGTCACAGCCCTCTTTCTGGATACTGCCACGGGTCACAGCCCTCTTTCTGGATACTGCCACGGGTCACAGCCCTCTTTCTGGATACTACGGGTCACAGCCCTCTTTCTGAATACTGCCACGGGTCACAGCCCTCTTTCTGGATACTACGGGTCACAGCCCTCTTTCTGAATACTGCCACGGGTCACAGCCCTCTTTCTGAATACTGCCACGGGTCACAGCCCTCTTTCTGAATACTGCCACGGGTCACAGCCCTCTTTCTGAATACTGCCACGGGTCACAGCCCTCTTTCTGAATACTGCCACGGGTCACAGCCCTTTTTCTGAATACTGCCACGGGTCACAGCCCTCTTTCTGAATACTGCCACGGGTCACAGCCCTCTTTCTGAATACTGCCACGGGTCACAGCCCTCTTTCTGAATACTGCCACGGGTCACAGCCCTTTTTCTGAATACTGCCACGGGTCACAGCCCTCTTTCTGAATACTGCCACGGGTCACAGCCCTCTTTCTGAATACTGCCACGGGTCACAGCCCTCTTTCTGAATACTGCTACGGGACAAAATAGGCCTAATAATGTTAAATGGTTTGATATTTACATAAGTAGTACTAATGATCATGCAAAACAACAAATCTACAAAAGCTTATTTCTATATCTTCGATCAGAAGTTGATCTAACTCTAGCCAAATGAAACTGTCATATCTAGATAAATTAAAATGAAACAAAATGGGAAAAAAGTGAACTTAATTGAAATGAACAAAGCAAAACGTAGCTCTCCACGGACCACCGCCGAAGACAGAAGCTTAGAACGGAAAACGAAATAAACACGAACTAGAAAACCAGGCATCGGCAGCGTTGCCAGATTTGAAAATCCATATTATGGTATTCTTTTTTTTCTTCTTCTTCTTTTTCCTACTACCCACACTTAGAGCGTATAGCCATGAGGCTTTGTGCTCCAGGAAGAATTGATGGAATGTGAGACCCAGTCTGGGAAATAGCACACTTCCTCTGGTCCAAAACCAGTTTATTAATTGCTCGGACTAGTTTTTTAATTCGAAAAGTGGGGCTTACTGGTCCTTGGGACCAGTTTATTAATTGCAAATCTATAGGAGAACAAAGGCTGGGACCATTACGGAGACGAGTTTATTATTTAGGTCCCTAGGGGATCACTGGTCCCAAGGACCAGTTTAAAAAATATCCTTATTTCCCAGACTGGTGAGACCCTACGCGGGGGCCGCTAGGTCGTATGTGTGTAAACAGGGAAGGAAATGAGGTTTACTTGGGAGGTGACGGAAGGTGGAAATGGGGTAAGTCACCTCCGGCGGACACGGGAAAGTCGGCACCTATAGGGTAGGATTGCCGACATGTGTCGTATTCCCTCAAACTTTGCCGCGCAGAAGCTTGGTTTACAGGAGTGCGCCACACTCTGGCTTATGGTATTCTTGCTCCAAAATTATTCAATTCTTGCAAAAAATTATGGTACGGCCTAAATCGCCATCTACGGCCCTTCACGATAGTTTTAGCGACCTTTTTTTAGAGAGACCAATTTACCAAGGTAGTTTTACCAAGTTTTACCGTCGAAAGTCTGTGCAACCTAAGACTACCTTTCGGCGTTGGAAGATGGTTATTCATGTTGGCCATGCGCTATTAATTACACCAAGCATGGAAAATAATACATGGCACCAATAGCACGTACAGTATAAGATCATAGTTCAAATTTTCAAGGGAAATTCAAACGTGAAGCCATTCAAGCCAAATGTAAAGTCAGCTTACAAAGTTACATTATTTACATATATCAGAAATGCTTTAGCTAAGCTGTTATGTATTCCTGCTAATATGAAGTAGAAATATATTTAAATATAAATGTAAGAAAGTTATTTTGAAATAGAAATATATTTAAATATAAATGTAAGAAAGTTATTTTGAAATAGAAATATATTTAAATATAAATGTAAGAAAGTTATTTTGAAATAGAAATATATTTAAATATAAATGTAAGAAAGTTATTTTGAAATAGAAATATATTTAAATATAAATGTAAGAAAGTTATTTTGAAATAGAAATATATTTAAATATAAATGTAAGAAAGTTATTTATTCATTTAATAAACAGAAAGTTTAGTTTAAACAATTTTTTTAATGAGACTAATTTTAAGGGCCAAAAATAAACTGTGACATAACCCACTTGATTATTAACTTTTAATCTTAAAGGGAGGGTAAGCCCATTATGTAGGGGCTGAGTCTTTAGTAAGCTCTCTCTTGCATTTTGATGGATAAGGAACTTTCGATAATATCACGACAGAGTTTTTACTTTTCTATTAAACTAAGACTAATTTATAAATTTTCAAAAACGCAAATTAAGGCTATTAATTTGCTATTTTTTCATTTAATAAGACTAAATTATAAATAATTACCTTTACCGTTAACTTGTTACCATAAGATACATAAACATTTTATGAAAATAATAGGAGAAAATGTTTTAACTTTTAGATACGCAAATAGAAACTGACAATAAAATGTAGTACGAGAGTTCAATGAGACTAAATGATATTTAAAGTTTTACGACAAAAAAATATGTGTCATATTCCTAATTTATTAATAATCCACTTGATTATTAATTTTTAGCCTTATTAAGGAACTTTACCGTTAATTTGTTACCATTAGATACATGAACATTTTATGAAAATAAGGGGAGAAAATTCTACAGGGCCGGTAGGCCCTTGTAGATATGACTTGATACTCTTTTGTAACGTTAAATCAAAATTCACATGCTTTTACCAATTTTCCTATGGAGATTAACATGGGGTTTTTCGTGATATTTAACCACCTCTAACTGAAAAACTAGAGCGAAGTTACTTTTCGGAATACTCTTAATTTAACAATTAAGTATTCAGGGTGTGCGATCGGCTAGTCTAATCAGAAACAATTAAGTCTAAGTATGTTAATTTTAGTTAATTACAGAAGTACTTGTTTCGACCATCGTGATTGGACATAATAATAATGCTAGAGCTCTTCGAAAACTCAAAATAACCAAGTATCTATGGTGTAGTGGTTATCACGTCCGCTTTACACTCGGAAGGTCCCAGGTTCGAGCCCTGGTAGATACATGACTTGACTATCGTTATTGGACACAATAATAAGCTAGATCTCTTCGAAAACTCAGAATAACCAAGTATTCATTGTGTAGTGGTTATCACGTCCGTTTTACACGCGGAAGGTCCCGGGTTCGAGCCCTGGTAGATACATGTTTTGACCATCGTGATTGGACATAATAATAAGCTAGATCTCTTAGGAATCTCAGTATTACCAGGTATGTGTAGTGTAGTGGTAATCTCGTCCGCCTAACACGCGGAAGGTGCAACGTTTGGGCCCTGCTAGATACATGTTTTGACCATCGTAATTGGACATAATAATAAGCGGTAAAGAAAACATAATTACTCAAAATTTAATTACATGAAGACTGAAGCGACAGATATTATATAAAAACGTCTTGGTTTGGACCAAGGCCGAAAAAACAAACGATATGTGTGAGGTTTATCAATTGACTGAAGTTTCAGATATTGAAATTTTTTCTAGTTATTTTTATACACTCAATCCTTAATCAATATTTAATTCAATCAACTGATTTTACTGTTAATCGACCTAGTCCCTCTAAATTAATTGAAAAAATTACATATCTACGCTTTTTCAAGAACAATTACATTTTCCGAAAACATTTTATCATGAAATTAATTATTTTGAAGGGATTTCGTGTCGATACTCACTAACTTGTGAGCATCTTGACCGACATAGTTTTAATTGTTGCTGGCTTGACAAATTTTCAAGTTTGCACCAAAAGAAGTTTAAATCTGTTTTAAGTTGTTGATAAGACTGTCGTTTAGAGTGAATGTCGTCTACTTAAGACAAAGCAACAAAGTTTATCCTGTGTGGTAAAGGGTAAAGATCACATAAACAGAAATACTTCTCAGACTTGTTATATTCATTTCCCGCGGAAATAATATGGTTAAACAAATCATTCATTACTAGTTATGCCAAGAAGGTCACATTTAACTCCGACACCCCCTCCCTTCCTCTATTTTCCCAATATATGGCATTTTATAATCACCAGTGGTTTCAGTGTATGGGTCATCTGAGCCGTCGCAACACACTCAGCCAATATTACCATAGACTGAGTTATGACCAAGAAATTCTTAAGTACGGAAAAGGAAGTTCCAGTGCAACTTTACCATCAAAGAGGCGACAATAGAAATGTAGCATTTCGATATACGAAATTAAATGTATAAATTCGCGCAACACCCTTGTTTGGCATCCACGATCAAATATTTACATTTTCCATTCGAGTTATGCCAAAGTTCGCTTGCTTGTTTTAGACATCCAGTAGAACATTTCAAATATTCAATACTGTATCCTCAACATGATAAATTAATTTCACGATAGAATGTTTTCGGAAAATGTAATTGTTCTTGAAAAAGCGTAGATATGTAATTTTTTCAATTAATTTAGAGGGACTAGGTCGATTAACAGTATAGAAACTGACATTAAAATTAAAATGTAGTACGAGAGTTCAATGAGACTAAATGATATTTAAATTTTTACGACAAAAATGTGTCAATTACTAATTTTTTAATAATCCACTGGATTATTAATTTTTAGCCTTATCAAGGAACTTTACCATTAATTTGTTACCATAGGATTCATGAAAATTTTATGAAAATAAGGGGAGAAAATAAATGTTTTAGAAAATAGAAACTGTCATTAAAATATAGTACGAAAGTTCAATGAGTCCAAATGATATCTAAACTTTTACGACAAAAAAATATGTCATATTCCTAATTTATTAATAATCCACTTGATTATTAATTTTTAGCCTTATTAAGGAACTTTAGACTGTGTCTTGTCCTCTGTCATTCTTTTCAATTCTGTCTTTCTCCAAATAGTTTTTAATGAGACTACTTGATTTTTATTTTTTAAATTTTAAGGGCAAAAAGTAAAATGTGACATATGACTAATTAATAATCCCACTTGATTATTAACTTTTAATCTTAATGAGGAACTATTCACAATGTCATGATAGAATTTTTACTTTTCTATAAAACTAAGATTAAATAAAAATTAAATTTTCAAAAACACTAATTAAGGCTATAAATAATAATTTATAGTATTAATTTGGTTTTTTTCAGGGGAAAAAATAAATGTTTTAGAAACTGACATTAAAATGTAGTACGAGAAGAATAAAGAAACCACTGAAAGCCCTTTGTTCAAGGAACTTTACATCCCAAAAAGAAAATCTTTTAAGGTTCTACTTTTAGTACAAGCACGCGTACTAGATATGACTAGTAAAAAATTGTACTCTCTTGGGTTGAAAGAATGTGTAATTAATGGTGTACATTAAAAAAAAGGCCTAGGAAATGAGTTACCAGGAAGCATGGGATATACCATAGAAGAAGCTTTTAAATGCCAACAATTAGCTTTGTAATGGCCAGGTTTTTTGCAAAAATGGAAAATAACGTTAAAATTTTTAATTTTTCCTTCACCAGTGGTGACAGTTGGTTTTTCTTGAGCTGGCTAATCTTCTGGGTTTTTTTGACGTTGAGAAGATTTCTTTCGATAGTAAGAAGAACGATTATTGTCAGAGCAACTGCTTTTGGACGTGTTATCAGAAAAACTACTTTTTTGAAAATCATTAGAACAAGTTCTCGACCTCTTGTGAGATATACGTGAACTTTAGACAGAATCAGGAGATTCTCTCCTACTTTTGCGAATTTTATGAGACCTTCGTGGATCACCTGTTTTGATTTTTTTTTTCATATTCTCTTGAATGACTTCTATCCCTCCTTTTGTGAAAATCTCTCGAATTACTTCTTTCGTTCTTTTTTCGAGGGCTTGTCAAATATTTTCTGCTCCTTTTACGACCTTCTTGTGAGTCACCTCTTCCATGGTGGATACTTCTTTTCCGACTTTTTTGAGATACATCATATCTTCTTTAATCAGATTTTTTAGCACTGCCAGGTCTGTCCGAGCTCTGTGAACTTCTTTCACTATATTCACTTGAACTAAAACTTCTTTCGTAAGAGTTATAACTCCTTGGAGAACGGCTTCTGCGAGAACTTGAAGAACGATTTTTAATGCCCAATTTGGGAGATTGGTCATTTTTGAGGGATCCAGAAGCAAATGTGTGAATTTTGCGAGAACTCAATCCATCTGAATTTTTCTTTTTGACTATTTCTTTTTCTAGCGAAAAATTAACATTTTCTTCAGATGAGAATTGTGAAACATCACCACGAGAAATGGAAAATGACATTTTTCCAAAATCAGCAATGGCATAAAGTTCATTCAAGGAAGTCTGATTCAAATACAGAGCTATTTTCTTATCTTTGATGACATGCAATGTTTGAATATTAATTTTGTCGGATCGATACTTTAATGTTAATGTAATAACCAACTGTTTTACTGATTGTTTTTTACTTTTTCATCGTGTTCTTTAACTATTAACCCATAGTCTTGACACGCCTGACGACTTATCATTGGTGTTGGAAGAGCTGTATTTATATAAACTAATATATTTCTTCCGTCTAATAACGCGAACTGCCATGGCCTTTGAGCAAGGGCTGCTCCACCATTGTCAGTTTCACCATCCATGGTTTCACCATGTTTAAACTATCTTTCAGGAGTGTTGGAACTCATTTGGTCAAAACCTTAAGAATAGATGTAGATTATATAATAAAAACGTTATTTACTGGAAATACAAAAAACATCTCCTTGTTAATCTTACCCAAGTTTTCGAAAGCTAGTTTCAACACAAACGCAACGGCGCCAATGAATTATAGGTAGACAAAGAACAGTTATGCCAGATCAAGTTGTCGAAAACGCGCAAAAAAATTCTCCGGGTCAGGGTAGGAAATAAGACAGGTTTACAAGTCCGAAACCAGTTTATTAATTTCTCGGACCAGTTTATTTATTCCAAAACCTGGGATCACTTTATTAATTTACGTTTTTGAAAAAAATAGACGGTGGGACCAGTTTATAAATTCGGGGTTCCTTATTAGAATTTTTCTAGCTCAACACATTTTCTACCAAGTCTACTCCTATGTAGTTAGTACTCCTTCGCTACAGCTTCCCTACAAAAGTTTTTTAGTCTATACATAGTTTACAGGAATGGAGGATTCTTACCATTAACACAAGGAGACCCAGCGACTTAGAGTGTAAAATCGTCTGCTATTTTACACTCTAAGTTGCCTGGTATCCTTGTGCAAATTGTATGAATCCTCCTTGCGTGTAAACTATGTATTGACTATTGATCTTGACTAGCGTAATATCCTAGAATGAGTCTCTTGTAGTAGACAGTCTAGACCATAGCCAGTACTAGTTGTCAGTAGTCGTATTAGGCACATTACAGAATTTTGATCTGGCCACTGAGAGCGAGAGAAGATATTGCCACTGAATTTATGTAAAATGCTATAAGGATAGTTCAGAAAAGGATTAAGAACTTTAAATATCATTAGACATGTTGATTGATATTTAGTGGCAACTAGTTGAAAAATTGTGATAAGAAATAAAAGTTAACTGTTTAATTTTGATACTAGTTTTTCCTACAGTAAAAAATTCAAAATCAATTAGAATTTTCAGCTTCTTTACTTTTGTGTCTATACGTGGTTTTTATTTTCACCATTTTAGAAATTTAATTTATAGTGGGGCCGGTAAAATAATAATTAATGCGAGGGTCACTGGTCCCAAGGACCAGTTTAATAATTCCAACATGAGAGGTCGCTGGTCCCGAGTACCATTAACAAAATTCACCTTATATCCAACCCTGCTCCGGGTGGTATAAACTTCCCTGAACGACCGTTTACCCACAGCCCACTCGATTGGGCTGTGGTTCACCCGAATGTTTCAAAAGGGTGTATATCTGTTATACGGCATCTATAAACCTGTAAACCTGTAAACCGAATACCGAGATCAAGATTCAAGCCTAACAGCACAGCCGTGGCGTGAGCAGCGGAGCGCGTGATCGAGTGGGCTGTGCTAACAGCAAACGTTTAATAGGATTAAACTAGGAGCAGGCTGACTGGGACCCTAATATGATCCGGTGGATCTTAGGGAATTGGGAACAGGAGATGAAACTATGGAGGAAGGCCAACCTGCATTCAGATGCCCCCAAACTAATTTTTTTTTTTTTTTTTTACGCTGAGCTCCTTTGGGAGCCGCCCTGTTTCAAAAAGCATCTATAAACCTGTGAACCAGTAAACGTGCTTTCGGGGAAGTGGGACTGGCCCGGCCCAATACGGGGGTGAGGGACGTTGAGGCTTGAGGGTAGTGTTCATCAAAACAGTAATGAAAATAACCAAAACATACTGCCCTATAACTTTTTTCACAAGTCCACCTTGGAGCAAATCCTAGCAATAATAACGAGCCCTGGCCTGGCCGTGAATTTTGAGCCTCTGCGGCAATTTTCCGGGAAATTCAAACGTGAAACTTTATGTAAATGTGCTTCCATACAAAATACAAATATCAGAAATATTCCTCCTAATATCAAGAGAAAATCTAATATGAAATAGAAATAAATTTCCATGTAATTGTAATTGTCAGAAAGTTGTTAATCATTTAATGAACAGAAACGTTTTCGAACACAACGTAAAAAAACTAAAAATACAGTTTTTTTATGAGACTTAATTATTAATAACCCACTTGATTATTAATTTACACAACGTAAAAAAAAACTAAATACAGTTTTTAACGAGACTTTTAAAGCAAAAATAAAATGTCAGTACTAATTGATATTTAAACTTTTACACCAAAAAATAAATTCTGTGTTATGACTAATTATTAATAATAATAATCCTTTGATTATTAATTTTTCTTTTTAGCCTTACTACGGAACTTTATATTTCATCTTAAACAGAAAAATGACTAAATAAAAATTATGTTTAAACTTATAGAACAAAAAATATGACTAATTATACTATGGAACTTTAGATTTCACCTTAAACAGAAAAATTACCAATTGATATTTAAACTTTTAGAACAAAAAGTTTAAATATATGATTGGTTTAAACTCAACGTAAAAACAGTTTTTTAATGAGACTTCTAAGGCAAAAAATAAATGACTTATATAACCCACTTGATTATTAATTAACACAACGTAAAAAAACTAAATTAATTTTCTTTTCTACCCTCCGTTTGTGGCAAAAAAAGGAAATGTCATAAGACTATTTAAGGAACTTTAGATTCTACCCTCCGTTTAAGGCAAAAAAAGGAAATGTCATAAGACTAATTAAGGAACTTTAGATTCCGTCTTGTCCTCTGTCATTCTTTTCAATACTGTCTTTTTCCGAAACTTTGTTCTCAACTAAATTTTCATTCTGCACTTCATGTTCCTCTGACATCAAAATACTTTTTGACGGTGATAACAGGGAATCAGGTATGCTAGATATCAGTGTGTCTGTTTCATCATCGTCAGCAAATTCAGTTTCACAATCACTGCTGAATTTGATTCTTTTTGGAGTGGCAAAATTTGGTGATTTTGAGGATACTGGGCTTAACTGAGTATACTTTTTAGAAGGGTTTTCATCAGATTCAATCTTTTTAGCCGAGGCGGTATCACTTAGAGTTATCACTACTGGGACTGGGGTTTCTTTCACTGAAGATTTTACGTAACCAACAGCCCTTGCATTTGAGAATGGTGGAAACATACGTTTTGTAGACTTTCTAAATAATGTGGAAGAGACAATACAGGTTTTACTGAGGTCGGAATAACTTAAAGAGATAATGAAATAGATAAAACAAGTTATTTTTAATTATGAGCGTTAAAATATGCTTATCAAAATTTCTATTTAATTTAAGAAATACTCTTTTAATCAATAAAATAACTGGTTATTCTATTTATCCCTTTAATGTGAAATGAGAACACCTTACGATTCATAACACATATTGAGAACCATTCCACGCGTCACTGAATACGCAATAAAATTGCGAGCTATGTCTTTCCTTGCACGAAATGCATCGTATAGGTGAAAGATAGCAGCAGAGGCGTCATCAAACGCGATCAAAGTACCTATTTGTCTCATGACTCGAATGAGTACTTCGGGTGGCACATCATTTATATATGAAAAGGCACATATCTTAAAAATTTGGTCAGTTGATTCAGAATGTGTCAGGAAAAGAAGCCGTTTTATTTCCTCTGGCCAAAATGCTCTTGGTTTTTTTTACGTAATATTCCATTTCCAGCAATGGATTTTTATGGAGAGGGCTTTGAGAAGGTGAAGTCATTTTCTGAAATTCACCAGAAGCAAACTACACTGTTAGAAAAAAGGGTGTTTTGCAGGTGCGCTGAAACACCTCAAGTTACATTTTCGCACCATTTAGGGTGATTTCACACCGAGAGGGTATTTAACGAATTAAAAGGTGTTTATGAAAACCGTGGTCTAAGAAATATTTTATGGAGTGTTTATAAACACCATTTTTCTAGAATGGGACTATTTCGGAACGGGTTGAAAAGTACTAGTACAATTTTTTCGGGTAGAGGGCTATAAACTTGATCGAACTCTTATTTCGTCTCTCCCTACTTTGTCCAATAAACCATTTCGATGTAACTAATAGCGTTTTCCATAGGTGTCGCCCGAGAACGCTCCGAGATCGCTTTGTATTTTCTTGTAACGTCATCGCTCTAGCTCGCAGGACCTGATCTAGTTGCTCCCACTAATAGCGTTTTCCTTTGGGTCCTCGCGGAGCGCTCCCATGGAGGAATAAAACTAGGAGATCCTATTCTTCAAGAACAGTCTTTGGGAGCGCTCCGCGAGGACCCAAAGGAAAACGCTTTGAAAGACGAAAGGTTTTCCAGAGCGGTTTTGTGACGTCATCAGGCGCTCGATTTTGGTCTTCCGAGTGACGTATGTCACGGAGAGGTTCTGTAACGATCGTGTGTGTCTGTGTCTGTTGTTACACCCACGTGACCGCGTTCGCAGTTTCCATATCGGAGCAAACGGGTTCGCCATTTCCGAACTGCTTTCACAGTCACGGAAATGGCTCCTCTACTTGAGTTCTCACACCACCATCTTCTGGTCTTTGTCCATCCCACACGGACACCAGTCTGTACTTACTGGCTTCTAATCACCACCATCTTTCGGTCTTCGTCCATCCCACATGGACACCAGTCTGTACATACTAGCTTCTAATCACCACCATCTTTTGGTCATTGTCCATCCCACATGGACACCGCTCTGTACATACTGGCTTCTAATCACCACCATCTTCTGGTCTTTGTTTTTGTCCATTCCACTTGGACACCAGTCTGTACATACTGGCTTCTAACACCACCATCTTCTGGTCATTGTCCATCCCACATGGACACCAGTCTGTACACACTGTCTTCTAACACCACCATCTTCTGGTCTTTGTTTTTGTCCATCCCACATGGACACCAGTCTGTACACCTGGCTTCTAACACCACCATCTTCTGGTCTTTGTTTTTGTCCATCCCACATGGACACCAGTCTGTACACCTGGCTTCTACACCACCATCTTCTGGTCTTTGTTTTTGTCCATCCCACATGGACACCAGTCTGCACACCTGGCTTCTACTCCATCGTCATCGTTATCGTTGGGTTTAAGACATTCGCGGCGATCAGCCATTGTTACGAGAAACGTCTAGCCTCCCTAGGGTGGGTTGTCCACAATGGATTTTCGCAATTGCGGTTGTTCTTGCTTTTAGCTGTAGTTCGACACCCTTATATACTACCTTTTTGAGTAAGGCAAAGCAACTGGCGTATGCTTCATTTCAAACGCCAATATTAGTCAAGTCTCTCAAGAATGTTTAATTGTTCTTTTTTAAAACGATGTAACGTTCAATAAGGCGAATAACTAACGAAGAAAATATTAAATATTAATTATATTTATTTTAATAATTAAGATAATCTTGTTTCTCAATTCAAAATTAATACGGAAAGAGTTAAAAATCAGTCTATGTTTTTGTCTGTGTGTGTCCGTCCGTTGTTACAGTAGTGCGCTGCGTTAGAAGTTCGTTTTGTTTTGATGTGTAAAGAAATCCTACAGAACCATAATATTCCCTTTATCCTTAATATAAAGTGAATATGTGGAAATATTTTACGTAATTATGATGCATTTAGTACTTTTGTAGCTTTAAAGCTCTATTTCATTTTGATATTCCAAAGATGTTTTTTAATATTATTATTTAAAATGGATGTTTATATATTACTTAAGCTATACTACATCTGTTTATAGCATAATCCTTTCGAAAGTGAATACAAGAACAACGCTACTATGTTGGTCAAATGAACTTATATTGGTCACTAGGCCTAATTAACCAAAAAGTAAACGCTTGGGTTTGGTTTTCGTTTATGTAATGCAGAGACATTAACGGTTCAGAGTGAGCCGAAAGTTAAATACACTTTTAAATAATTAGGCTTAGATTATATAATTATGGTGGAAATCTGGGCCGCGTTCAGCAGAGCCCAGCGCTGTTAGCAGTGTCCTACATAACGGGATTTTGTTTTTGAATTTTGACGTCACGGTGGTTAGCGCTGAGCTAGTGCGGTCTTCAAAGAAAATAGTCGGCTTTTTGGATAACGTGACGTAAAACGCGTAGTTCTCAGCTTGGCGAAAAAACCATGGAGGAATTAATACAAATAGCTCTATGGGACTATAGCTATTTAATTGGCGTGAAACCAGTTAGTTGATCACGCGAGAATTTTAAGAGATATGTTAGTTTCTAATTTTAATTATAAAAGTTGTTATCTATCTCTATAAATATGTTATCATACAACTTTTGTTAAGCCTTGGTACCTTGCACGCTTTATTGCGCTAGCGTCATTTATAAAACGCCGAACAATACTGGACTCGTATGAAGCCAATATAGAGGCTAGATTTTTTACTTCACCGAGTGATGATTGTTTTGGAAACGTGCTGTTCTCGACGTATCCATCTGTCTGTGTGTTTGTGTGTCTGTCTGCCTGTTGTTACACCCCAGGGGATCGCGTTCGTAGTTTCCTAGTCTGAATAAAAGGGTTCTCATTTCCGGATCGTATTCATAGTTGACGGATATCCGAAAAACTGTACTGACCACTATTCTATTAACTGTCATCACCAATCTAACTACACCATTTTAAGGTCTTTCAGACACTCGCGAAAGATGCATGCTCTAGGAAAAACGTCTCTTAAAACGATACAACTAGAAGAATAATATGTAACTTCAGATAAAAATAATTCTTATCATATAATTTTAATAAATTATTTGAGAAAAACCTCTCTTAACTGAAAAATCTGTAGTCAAAGTTTATAAAGGACGAGTAACGAAGATTGGGTATAAAGTTGATTGACTGGATACATTTAATAGTTTGTATAAAGCGAGATATTGAGACTTTACTCCACTGTAGCATGAAATTCTTTCCAAAGTTAATATAGGATGAGTATTGATATCGACGATACGGTAAACGGTATTGCGAGATATCTATGGCGAAAATATCACAGATATACGCTTAAGGTGCTTGGAGGAAAGTATTTTGCTATAGAGTCCACTAACGTAATAACTATGGCTTTTTGGAATTGAGTTTTATTGAAAAGATTATAACAATAAGTGAGTTAGGCGATCTGATCATAAATAATTGATACGGAGAAAAGCGTTTACATGTTAAATTCTAATAAAAAATAATAGTGGCAATATTCCAGATGAATGTCTGCTACAAAAAAATGATTTAGATATTTTTTACAAAGCTTAAATTACAAAATATTACGCTAAAAGTTAGACTTAAAGCAAGTGCATTTTATAATAGAAAATATTTTTAACTTAACCGAACGTAGAGTACGACCCTTTTTTCCTACATAATTTTTTTTCGGACAATTTTGGCGATTGAATACATTTGTCGGTTAAAATCTTACTAAGATTATTCACTCTCAAAAAATGTCATCTAAAATGGTTTTATTGTTTAAACGAATAAACTTCCGAATAGTTTTCGATTATTTGTAGTTAATCGTATTTTTCGGAAAATACCAACCAAAAAACCCCGAGCCCTACATACCGAAGGTAGAACCCATCACTAACACCACGTGCTATCTCCTTAAAAAAAAACATAGATACACCTTGACCTTTGTCCCTCCATTTTTTTAAACATCGTGTTTTCACTTTTTTAAGGCTTATGCGATAAAAAAACGCGTGTTGGATTTTTACGAGTTAGCCACAATGAATGTTAGCCGCGTAGGCTACTAGTTTCGAGTATTCGCCTTTCGTTGTTTTTCGAGCCATTTTAGTAACGGCGCGGTAGCCCTGAGTAAAGAAGCGAAAATCTAGAAATTCAGCGGCCGGAGCGTATTTTTAAAAAGTAAGTTATGCTTTTATTTTTTTCTAATTAAGACGTAAAATGAAGCACTTTTCAGTATTCACGGAGGAAATTCCTGTGCTTTACCGAGAGGAAAACTTCTTTTTGGATAGGAAAGGTAGTACGAGAAGATTATCTAATTTTTTCGCGGAAAATGTGACCGTTTTAGAATTGTTTTCGTATTTAAATATTAGGCGTGAGAAAACATTTAAAAATATTGTTTTTTTTAATCCAACTAAAAAAAGATTATCAGCTAATTTGATATAAAAATTTTAAAAATTTCCAAAGTTAAAGTGTAAAGCCTAACGCAATTTTTTTAAAAAAGATGGGCGTGTTTTAATTTTAATTTGCGCTAACTTTTTATTCCCTATCGCCGGAAGTTAGGCTTATCTCGGGATTCGTAGAGAGGTGTAACGGGAAGAAATTCGTCTGTCGTCTGCTACAAAGGCCAAAATATGTACTGTAGCGGACGACACACGATTTTTTTCACGTTACTCCCCTTATCGATTTCCGAGATAAGTCTAACTTCCGGCGATAACGAATAAGGTGAATTACAGAAAACAGGTTCTTTCAGAACCTAAAAAAAGCGCTCTCAGTTGAAAGATATGGTGATGTCGCTGTCGCTAATCCACCTTATTCCCTTTCGCCGGAAGTTAGGCTTAGCTCGGGATTCATGGGGGGGTGAGTAACGGGAAGAAATTGGTCTGTCGTCCTCTACAGTACATATTTTTGACTTTTGTAGCAGACGACAGACGAATTTCTTCCCGTTACTCACCCCCCCCCCATGAATCCCGAGCTAAGCCTAACTTCCGGCGAAAGGGAATAAGGTGGATTGTTTAGAGCGAGGTAAACATTTCGGTTTTCCTTTAAAAAGTAGTGGTAGAGGTAAAAATTTAGGTTGCCCTTTAAAGAAGTGGTGGTAAACATTTCGGTTTTCCTTTAAAAAAGTAGTGGTAGAGGTAAAAATTTAGGTTTCCCTTTAAAGAAGTAGTGGTAAACATTTAGGTTTTCCCTTAAAAAAGTAGTGTTATAGGCTTAGCAAGTCCAACTTCAGAAACCTTGAAAATTTTCACAAAATTGAAGAATAGATGTTGGTAAGATTTCTTAATGATTTTGATAGTCTTTTATCAGTCTAAAACAATTAAAAATAGTTGTCTGGCCAGTGGCCACTTCATTATCCCTATAAATATTCGGGGAAATTTACTCCAGCAGCAGCACTCAAGTCAAAGGTACGCCTACCGACTACGCCGAGTGACATGCCTTTAGTGTTATGTAACGCTTAGTCTATGCTCAATCAATGGAAGGTGGGGATAATATTTCTAATTTTATTTAATCCCGCAAGGGTGAATAGTTAAGTGAACTGCCCCCATCCCCGTGATTTAGTAAAGTGTCATTATATTTGTAGAGCCGATGTTAATATCTACGATCATGTTTTTTATAGGATAACTATGTACCAGTGCTCGATTTGTAGTGTGAAAAGGGTTACCTTAGGAAAATTGTTAGGCCACATCAGAAGCCTCCATATTCACGATCCACATTTAAAAATTAGATGCTTCATTGAAAATTGTTCCAATTGCTTTAAGAACTTCAACTCGTATCGAAGCCATTTACAGCGAAAACATAAAGCACACCTACGGAAGAAAGATTCAGACGAATCATTACAAATCCCAGAATATCACGACAATAACGTCGTTGATGATGTTGATGATGCAGTTGACACTGCAAATGATACTGAGACTGATCCTCCAGCTACTTGCGAAGAGAAATTAAGCAAAGTTCAAACCAACTTAGCTCTCATGATGCTTAAAATCAGAGAAAAATACATGCTCCCACGTTCAATAGCTTCAAATATATCTAATGACATAGCCGCGGTTATTGAGAATTTAGACGATTTGTACAGATCAACATTATGTAATGGCACTGCGCAGGAAATATTTAGAACAGATACAATAACGGAAATTGTGAAAAGCGAGTATAGGCTTAACCAATTTTGCAAAACGAAGTTAAATTTGATACTGCCAACTGAATTTATCTTGGGTGAAAGTGTTAGGAACGGTAAAACATACAAAGATAGCTTTCAGTATGTGGGTATATTGGAGGTTTTGAAGAGAATTTTATCTTTTGATGATGTTTGGGAGGAAATGATGCGATACACGAAGCCGGGTTCAAGAAACAGTCAAATATTATCAGACTTTAATGATGGTGAATTTTTTAACCGTAAGCCAGCTTATAATTCTCAAGAAATGTTTTTAAGGTTACATTTCTACACTGATGAAGTTGAATTGGTAAATCCTCTCGGTTCAAAAAGAGGTAAACATAAAATTTGCGTATTCTACTTCATTATTGGCAATTTACCCCCTAGATTTAGATGTAAGTTGAATTATATTTATTTATCCATAGTAGTTCGTTATGTTTTTGTTAAAAAATATGGTTATTCAATAATTCTGAAACCCCTTCTTAGAGATATTAAGACGTTACAAACAGAAGGGATTTACATTGAAAAGAGAGGGGTGAATGTTAAAGGAACAATTTTTACTGTATCGGGGGACAACCTTTCCTCGCATGCGCTTAGCGGGTTTATGCAATCGTTTTGCAATGGTAGAATATGCCGCCAGTGTATGGCTTTAAGAAAAGACATAGATAACAAATTTGACGAATCCGATTTCGTCTTACGAGATGAAAACGTCCATAGGTATCACGTCGATGCTGTAAAAGCTAATCCAGCTAATTCAGCCGTATATGGAGTGAAAGGTGAATCTCCTTTCTTAGAAATCCCAAACTTTTTGGTGACTGAAAGTTTTCCACCCGATATCATGCACGATATTTATGAAGGGGTTGTGCCATTAGTTTTGAAGATAGTTTTGAATAACCTAGTTCTAGATAAATTGCTCAGTGTCGATAAGATTAATGAGATATTACTTAATTTTCCTTACGGGTGTCTGGAACAAGTAAACAAACCCGGTTCCATTTCACGAGGAATGATCTTAGAAAACAAACATTTTTCTGGGTCGGCAGCTCAAAAATGTTGTCTTTTCTATATGTTTGCCTTTCTATTTGGTGGATATGTTCCTTTGGACCATAAATATTGGCAGTTGTACTTGAGTCTGAGGGAAATTATTGATATCATCGTGGCACCTGTAATTGATAAAGCTTGGCTACCGTATTTGTCTGAACAAACTACGATGTTTTACGCGCAACTCAAAGAATTATCCCCTGATAGCTTTACGCCAAAAGTACACTACATTTTACATTACCCTAGATTAATTTTAAATTTTGGGCCACTGAGGAGATTTAGTTGCATTCGGTTCGAAGCGAAGCATCAGTATTTGAAAAACCTGGCTTCTGCTTGTAGAAATTTCATAAATGTTCCAAGAACTGTTGCCGAAAGGCACCAGTATGCGCAGTGCCACGATTTTAGTACTGAAGAAGGGTTGGTCTTAGATAATGAGGAAATTGGTTGCAAAACTATCTTGTTTAATTCTCTTCCCAGTGGTTTGAAGACTAAAATTCAAAATTTTAGTTTTCTTCGTTTTAACCCCGAAACTGATGTAATATGCAAAGCTTCGCAGTTAAAAGTTAATTCTGTAACATACAAAGCAGGAACATTTTTAACAATTGCATTCACTCACGGGGAAGATATTCCGGTTTTCATGAAAGTGACACACCTCTTGAAAATAAACTTAGCTTGGCTTATTTGTGGAAAAGTATACGGGGCAGAGAGCTTTTCATACCATACGTATTCGTATGAAATAATTGACGATCAGAAGTGGGAAATAATTTTTCCAGGCCAGGAAAAAGATTATTCATCATTGAATGCATACAAGATCAATAATAAGCTTTGCATCAGCCCTCGATACAAACTGTGTTGCACTTCACGAGGTTCGACCTTAATTTAGTTATTAATATTACATTTATAAATTAGCTTTCATATCATATTTAGAAAATGCGTAGCTATTACGTCACCTTTCAAGAGTTCCGGAAAGAAGTGGTGGTTGAAGAGCCCTATACTTACGACAATTTGAAAAGTTCGATCAAAAGGTTATTCAAAACAGACGTGCGACTTATACAGTCCTTTTCGAAAAAGTGGAACGATTGGATTGACCTTGATAACGACGATGAAATACCTGATGATGGAACGAAACTCAATGTCTTGGGATTTAAAGAGATCACTGCTAAAGAACCATGTATTTCAGCTGATCTTTCAAGGCAAGAACTTAAAGTTAAATATCCTACGTTATGGAAAAATTACTAAGAAAATAATGTTTCTTACAGTTCAACTGAAGAAAATTCTAGGGGTTCGTGTTTGGTGGAGTCGGAGACGGAATTAAACGATTCATCTGGAATTGTGAATCGGCCCTTACCCTTGATGTATCGAGTTCCAAAATTTCCTCGAATTATCAGAGAGCTCATAGATGAAAAGAGCAGTTTGTTGTTCAGTGGAAAGTTCAAATGCCAAATAGTGAATCTCATATATGAGGATCTCAGCACATATAAAACGTATGTCTAGGCACACTTGGTTTATATAAGTTTTTGAAAATAAGTATTTGCTCATTTATTTCAGTTATCCATCGCATGATGATTACGTTAGAGTAGTTTCTGCTCTAATTAGGGAGCACAAGTGTTTAAAGGATCGTGCGCAAAATGGAACCGGATATGTAAATTTTAGACACAATGAAAGTATTTAATCTGAAGTAAATTACTAATTTTATTTTTTTTAAATTCGTCAGGATACATGGTTAGAAAGCTTGAAAAATAAATTCAAGAGAGAAAGAAAGCCATTGCGCCACAAAACTTATGTTGCTGAGCAAGTAGCGAAACATGGAAACATCAAAAGACGTGAAGCATCTTCAAATTCAGTGCATGGTATCGTCAAAAAGACGAAATTCCTTCCGTCTGTAGGTTTTATTTATATTTGTGTTAAAGGTACATCACAACTTAATTTCCTTTTTTTTTTATTCGAATGATCATATAAAATAATGAATATATCAAATTCAAACCTATATTTAAGAAGATATGAGGGTTAAAGTTTATTTAATGGACTACGCGGCGGAGAAGCCTAACGCGTAGTGCCCATTAAGTAAACTTAAATGCGCGTATCTACTTCAATATTCAACTTAATTTATTGCAATTTGAAGTATTCATTATTTTGTATGACTTTTCGAATAAAAACTAAAATATTTTAAGTCGACATTTGCCTTTAACTTCTTTAACTCCGAGGAAATGTAGCGAAAAGAAGAAGGTGCGTCTTTGCCAAGGAATTAGGTTTAAAAGTTTCATGTTTTTGGTTATTGGCATATCTGTATCGCTTTTATTGGTTTATAACCATAAGTAAAATTCCTAGTCGCCCACTTTAGTTTCTACCTCCTCTTGCTACATTTTTGCTAGCTAACCTGTAAGTGGATCAATTTACAAACGACACAACCTCGTAACAATTTCAGAATGAAGATGGAGTAGGCGAAGACGAACACAGTATTGAGCTTCACATTAATGATCTAATTTTTGAGAGCTCTAAGGCAAAGCCATGCATGGCGCTCGTAGACGAGAAAATGCAGAGAACGTTTATATACAGGCGTGGGTTGATTTCAACTTCAACAGCTCCTAAAATACTAGAAAAATTTCCAAACCTACTAAAACCAGACGAGGTAGTTAACCCTCAGACTTATATACTGTGTTTTAGTTTCCTGCGTATTACAAAACATTTTTCTTTGTCACCAAAAATTTAATAAAATTATTTTGCAGTTGATAAAAGAATTCCAAAGGGTGGTGAAAACGGACAAAAATCCAGTGGACGTTGTTGTGAAATATTTGAAATGTAAGACGGCTAAGATCTTTCAACTAACAATGAAAACAAACATGTTTAAGCTAGTCAAAGCCCAGCTAGACGAGGAAAAAGATATCCTATCAGATGAAAAATACTCAGGTATTTGTTTTAATCGATTTTTGCTTAAACTTCTGAGCAATTATTTAAATCGGACTTTTACTTTTTAGAGATAGAAATTCAAGCGTGTTGTTTGTTGCTACCTTTCTTAGTCAAAGAAAAGAACGAAAATATATTCATATTCACGGTAAGGTGAAAAGGAAAATGCTTAACATGAAGTTTAAGAAATAAACCAAAAAAAGGTGGAAAAACGTTTAGCACTCAAGAGAAAAATTATCGCACGTGATTTTTGATTTTCATGTCAATATTAGGGTTAAGAACTACTAACTTCTGTTGAATTTCAACTAGACGAATTAAGGTGCACTACGTTTAAAGTGAAACATGTTGATGAGTGCGCTTTTGATATAGTTTCTTAAACTTTATCAAGGTTAAATAAAAACAAACCCATTTTATAAGGAATGATGAAGATCGTCTCGCTAATGAGCTACTTCTCTTCTGAATGTATAAGCTGAATTCCTCTATTTTAGGATGTGCCACACTTGCCTATTCCTCTTTTGTCCGTGGAAAAAGAGGCACTTTTCAAAGTGACGTCAAATGTGGTAGTACATTTGGAAGGCGCCAAAATAACAGTCTCAAACATTCTTGAAGGGTTCGTCATTTTATTCATTTCGTATTACGTTTTCGAAATGGAATATCCTGGAACTTTATCTAAAACGTTTGAGTTTGTTCAAAAAGTCATACTGGGGATCGAACCAGCGCTTAACAAAATATCCGTTCCCATTAAGGGACTAATAAATAGACTTTCGGTGTGAGAAAACTATACTAGAAATTGTAAAAATCGAAATAAATATTCCTTGGAAAAATATAAATATTAAAAATGTTTTCACTTATTGCTACCGAGAATCAACCCATAGAGAGGTTTTTAAACACTTGATTGGTGTTTTAGACTCTTCAGGGTACTTTAAAAAGCCTACTTGGTGTCTTAAAGCACCCTTTTCTACTTCAGATGGTGTAATGAAACACCTACTTGGTGTCAAATCACTCCATTTTCCAACTTTCGGCGTTACAATAACACCTACTTGGTGTCTTAAAGCACCTTTTTAGACTCTCAAATGTATAATGAAACGCCTAATTGGTGGCTAAAAGCACCTTCTTCGACTACAGATGGTATATAAAAACACCTACTTAGTGTCAAAAAGAGCCTTTTTCCACTTTCGGGGTTACAATAAACTCCGAATTCGTGTCAAAAGGCACCTTTTTAGACTCTTCAAAGTATAATGAAACGCCTTATTGGTGTCTAAAAGCACCTTCTTCGACTACAGATGGTATATTAAAACACCTACTTAGTGTCAAAAAGAGCCTTTTTCCACTTTCGAGGTTACAATAAACACCGAATTCGTGTCAAAAGGCACCTTTTTAGACTCTTCAAAGTATAATAAACCGCCTTATTGGTGTCTAAAAGCACCTTCTTCGACTACAGATGGTATATAAAAACACCTACTTAGTGTCTAAAAGCACCTTCTTCGACTACTGATGGTATATAAAAACACCTACTTAGTGTCTAAAAGCACCTTCTTCGACTACAGATGGTATATAAAAACACCTACTTAGTGTCAAAAGGCACCTTTTTAGACTCTTCAAAGTATAATGAAACGCCTTATTGGTGTCTAAAAGCACCTTCTTCGACTACAGATGGTATATAAAAACACCTACTTAGTGTCAAAAAGAGCCTTTTTCCACAATCGGGGTTACAATAAACACCGAATTCGTGTCAAAAGGCACCTTTTCAGACTCTTCAAAGTATAATAAAACGCCTTATTGGTGTCTAAAAGCACCTTCTTCGACTACAGATGGTATATAAAAACACCTACTTAGTGTCAAAAAGGGCCTTTTTCCACTTTCGGGGTTACAATAAACACCGAATTCGTGTCAAAAGGCACCTTTTTAGACTCTTCAAAGTATAATGAAACGCCTTATTGGTGTCTAAAAGCACCTTCTTCGACTACAGATGGTATATAGAAACACCTACTTAGTGTCAAAAAGAGCCTTTTTCCACAATCGGGGTTACAATAAACACCGAATTCGTGTCAAAAGGCACCTTTTCAGACTCTTCAAAGTATAATAAAACGCCTTATTGGTGTCTAAAAGCACCTTCTTCGACTACAGATGGTATATTAAAACACATACTTAGTGTCAAAAAGAGCCTTTTTCCACTTTCGAGGTTACAATAAACACCGAATTCGTGTCAAAAGGCACCTTTTTAGACTCTTCAAAGTATAATAAAACGCCTTATTGGTGTCTAAAAGCACCTTCTTCGACTACAGATGGTATATAAAACACCTACTTAGTGTCAAAAAGGGCCTTTTTCCACTTTCGGGGTTACAATAAACACCGAATTCGTGTCCAAAGGCACCTTTTTAGACTCTTCAAAGTATAATGAAACGCCTTATTGGTGTCTAAAAGCACCTTCTTCGACTACAGATGGTATATAGAAACACCTACTTAGTGTCAAAAGGAGCCTTTTTCCACTTTCGGGGTTACAATAAACACCGAATTCGTGTCAAAAGGCACCTTTTTAGACTCTTCAAAGTATAATGAAACGCCTTATTGGTTTCTAAAAGCACCTTCTTCAACTACAGATGGTATATAAAAACACCTACTTAGTGTCTAAAAGCACCTTCTTCGACTACAGATGGTATATCAAAACACCTACTTAGTGTCAAAAAGAGCCTTTTTCCACTTTCGGGGTTACAATAAACTCCGAATTCGTGTCAAAAGGCACCTTTTTAGACTCTTCAAAGTATAATGAAACGCCTTATTGGTGTCTAAAAGCACCTTCTTCGACTACAGATGGTATATAAAAACACCTACTTAGTGTCAAAAAGAGCCTTTTTCCACAATCGGGGTTACAATAAACACCGAATTCGTGTCAAAAGGCACCTTTTTAGACTCTTCAAAGTATAATAAAACGCCTTATTGGTGTCTAAAAGCACCTTCTTCGACTACAGATGGTATATAGAAACACCTACTTAGTGTCAAAAGGAGCCTTTTTCCACTTTCGGGATTCCAATAAACACCTAGTTCGTGTCAAAAGGCACCTTTTAAGACTCTCCAAGGTATTATGAAACGCCTAATTGGTGTCTAAAAGCACTTTTTCGACTTTCCTGGGCATTATAAAATACCTAATTTGTATTTAAAAAGCACCCTTTTTTAATTTCGAGGGTATGACAAATCACTTAATTGGAATTTATAAGCACTTAGTTTTATGGGGTGAAATGACACCTCGTTCGAAGGTGTAATTTTGCTCCAAAAAAGGTGCTTCTGGTGATGCATTTGAAAACACCTCTAAAGGTGTTAAATAATACCATATTTTTTAACAGTGTACATATAAGTATAAACCATCTAAATATAAGTATTTGGAAGTATGTTAACATTTAATCAGATTTAATCTTACCAAAGTAAGTCTTCAAATGCAACCGATGGTTAGAAACGAAACTAAAACTACTGATAATTTGACAAATAGTACAGGAAAAATAGGTTTTAACCCGCAACAAATTGAAACAAAGCTGCAAATTTCAGATCTTATAGATTTTTGGGCGCTCTTTAACGTCATGTGGTCTCCCACACTCTCCCATTGGAGGAATTTCCGCCATTTTGGAAAATGGCGGTCAAAATCGAGAAAACATTTAATAACTCCGGTTCTACTTAACCGATTAACACGCAATTAGGCTTCAATTGTAGATCACCTTCAACCACATAATTCATCTCTTAAGATATTTTGCCCTACAACTAACCGGAAGTTCACATTCTGACCCTGAAGATTTGCCTCATATAAAAAATGGGGATTTAGAGCATTTATGGTTTCTATTTTCAGAATACGTTTCCAAAATCTATATCTATTTTTCCAATCCGCCGCCATCTTAAAAAATGGCGCCCAGAAATGTAAAATATATTTTCTATGCAATGAAGTACGCGCGTTTCAACCGATTTCACAAATATTTAGTACACTGTTTTGCTTTAACCTTGAGACGGGCTGAATGGTCTTTCGGGTTAGATTTTTTGCCATCTTTTAAAATGGCGCCCAGAAATGTAAGAAAATATTCTCTATGCAAAAAGTCCGCGCGTTTCAACCGATTTCACAAATATTTAGTACAATGGTTTCCTTTAACCTATAGACGGGCTGAAAGGTCTTTTGGGTTCGATTTGTTGCCATCTTTTTAAATGGCGGCCAAAAACTTAAAAACCCTTCTTTATGGAATAATGTCCGCGCGAAAAGTAATAAAAAATATCCCGACGGGCTGACGGACTGTGCCGAGTGCCTTCGCTCCTACGGTGCTACAAAAATATTAGTCATCAGTAAAATATACACATTATTTATATCATTTTAGATGGAAGTTCTAATTACACGCGAGCGACGCCGCGGGTAACGGCTAGTTAAACATATAGTTCCTATTTCTGACAAATTTTGTTTCTTTTCTGACAAGAGCTATAATGTATAGTACGGAAGAGGGTAAAACAGCCTTTGTACCATCATAAAACTTAATGTTTTAATAAACCATTCTTCGCCCACACTTGTCAAAAAAGCGTGTAACAAAGTTGACAAGACCAAGTGTATACTTTAAATGAAGATTATGGAATTGAGCTTTTGAATTAGCTTCTCTTCCACCAACAATTGCGGCAGCAAAGCAGCATTCAAATAGAGTTTATCACCAAGTTCAAACGTGGTTTGGAAGCAGCCTAAATGCTAGAGAATGGGGTTGGAGACAGGTAGGATCTGAACTCTAACCAATCGTTACCACTCTATAACCTGCTCCAGCTGAGCTTCTGCAGATGATCCCTCGTAAATGCAAGGAAGACTGTGACTTGAAATGTGAATGCGGTAAAACTGGTCCAGTCTGTACTTCAATTTGTAGACAATGCAAGGGAGTATCTTGTTCAAATAAACATAGAGATTTTGAGGCTAAACCTCAAGTATAGGACTATGATTAAAATTAAGCATAACCAATATTGATAAACATACTAATATACAAGTTGGTAAACCAAAATAAACCTCTCCGATACGAGACGCAATTAATAATATTAAGAAAATATTTAAGAAAATATAATTGATATTAATTACTTTAGTCGACAGTAGTTTAACGTAATTTTATTGAAGTCATTTTAAGAAACTTAATTGCTAAAATAATTTTAAACATAGCTATTGTTGACGTTTAACAATTTTTGGAAATTTAGGGTAAATAAGGCGACTGATTCACAATAAATGATAAGAAATCCGCAATTGCATGAACCTTTGGTTGAAGCCCTGCAATTGGGAGGCTAGACGTTTCTCGTAACCCTAGCCGATCGCCACGCACCTCTTGATCCTAACGTTGGGAGTAGAAGCCAAAAATTATACTGCGAACACGTTTGCTCCAATTTGCCAACTGCGAACGCAGTGACCGACACACACAGACAGACACCCCCCCCCATTCACGTCCAGTATAATACCTCTCCGTGACGTCATCGTCACTTAAAGAGGTAAAAATATAATGGGAATAATATATTTTAGGTTTAAAACCCGCTTTGCATTTATTTCGCTTGAAACCGTTTCGAAATACTCAAAAATTAGATTTGCCTTACCTTCCGGGCTGGATTGTGAACTTCCGGTTAGTTGTAGGACAACATATCTTAGGATGAACTATGTGTTTGAAAGTAATCTACAATTGAAGCCTAATAACTTGTTAATCGGATTAGTAGAACCAAAGTTATTAAACTTTTTCTCGATTTTGGAAATGTATTCTGAATATAGAAACCATAAAATGCTTTAAATTCCCAATTTTATATGTGGCTAATCTTCAGAGTCAGATTGTGAACTTCCGGTTAGTTGTAGGACAAAATATCTTAAGAATTGAATTATGTGTTTGAAGGTGATCTACAATTGAAGCCTAATTACGTGTTAATCGGTTAAGTAGAACCGGAGGTATTAAACGTTTTCTCGATTTCGTCCGCCATTATCCAATATGGCGGAAATTCCTCCAATGGGAGAGTGTGGGAGACCACACCACGTTAAAGATCGCCCAAAAATCTATAAGATCTGAAATTTTCAGCTTTGTTTCAATTTGTTGCGGGTTCCCTCTATTTTTGGGCTAAAATGACTGTACTAAAAGAACAAATTCACCAGAAGCAAACTACATATAAGTATAAACCAACTAAATATAAGTATTTGGAAGTATGTTAACATTTAATCAGATTAAATCTTACCAAAGTAAGTCTTCAAATGCAACCGATGGTTAGTAACGAAATTAAAACTTTTTCTGATAATTTGAGTTATTTGACAAAGAACAGGATCACGTTGAGTGAGACATGGAAATAAGTAAAAAATAAGCAAAGGCGTGTGGCAAAGCAGGGCTGTCAGATCACGTTCAGACATGGAAATAAACAAATAAGCAAAGGCGTGGAAAAGTAAAGGAAAAATATCTATAGCTAAACAACAATCCGTAGTGGCGCAAACGTTGAGTATCCGCATCCCACACCGGCGACGTCAGTTCGGTTCCCGCTACCTCCGAGAGACCGCATTTTCTCGTCGAAAATGTGATCGAATTTAGTATAGATGTCGCTAGAGCGGTGGAGAATCAAATTCCGGCGAGCTCTGCCGCGTAATTTAAATTTACGAAAATGTACGCGAACGCGAAACAGCCAGCCGTCCTGCCTGCTATCCAGCCAGCCTGCTTCCAGGGGTCTTCGTATAAAGCTTTTGCTATGGGCAAAAAGCTTAAAAAGGACAAAAACAACGTGGCCATCCATATAAACGCGCTTATCAATCTGACATTTTAAAAGTGAAATAATAAAAAAATATTAGAGCATACAGTGATTTTGACGTATCATTTTCTCGGCATCTACTGGTAATCGTGGCGTTTTAATTCCTATTAGAAAATTGGTCTCCGTATTTAGCCCAGGTTGGTTATGTGCTATGAAGAGTTAAAAGTAGTCTATTTATTTACCTACTCGAAGGCCTACCAACCATTGAGAGGGACTCTCCGACTCCCTCTTCTTTTTTACCCACTCTACAAAGACCAGGATATCTTCCTTGAAGTAGACTTTCTCAAAAAGGGGTGAAAGCCGAAACCTATTTTCCTAGAAAATAGGTTTCAGAAGCTCAGTAGATCATTATCATAGCCAAGTCAATAAAAAGATCTACAGAATTGTCATTGGGAGTAGAAGGTAGGGGCAGAAAATGTCGCTTTAAAAACCACGTGATCATCTCAGGGAGGAGGGGGCGGGTTTCCTGCTTAGCGTTACTGGAAGCTAGCTTTAGACCCAAAACTTGCCTGACCTGCTACGACCCCCTTAGCTTTAAGAGTAAATGCACCTCTTTTAAAACTGTTATAGGCTATAGCTTCCTCTCCGTTACTTAATTCTCTCTGGTGTTATCGCACCGAGTATATTTTTCACCGCGATCTATTGTTTAAAAAAAGCGTTCAAATAAATAATATTTTCTCTTGTCTAACCTTTAACCGCTTTGCCGTTCATTTTCATAAGAAAACCATATTTCGTCTAATTTCGTGAAAGATTGCCAGTACGTGGTCGAATTTTATTGCATCGAGACGCGTTGATGCCGAGTTATAACTTATTTGTGATTTGAATTAGTGTTGCGCCTTGACAACGACAGTATTTATAATACCTTGCTTCTTTCGGTCAAATTGTAAGTGCTTGATTATATTTAATCACTTATTTGTATGGGAATCCCATACATTGATGTATTTATGCCCGAGTCTATCTTAAATTTTTTTAAGCTCCAGCTGGTGGAGAAGGGTGATGTTAAAAAATTAATCAATGGTGACATGATCTAGGTATTTCGCTAATGCAGCCCGATATTTGTGATGCTCGCGCTCACCGTAGTATTAGGCTTACGCATGTAAAATAATTACGGGTCAGTGGGATACTTATTGTTTCTATTGTTGTCAGATCTTACCTTAGCCGAAATTAATCTATTTAGGAAATCATAGTTTTCGTAACCATGTAAGATATCAGATACATTCATTTCGAATAACGCTTTAGATGGCTCAAAGGCCTTCAAAATTTCGTGCTAAATTTAATGCGTGGAATGTACTTCAACGAGTAGCTGGATCGCCTGCTTCACCATGGCCAAAAACAATTTCACAATTATTTTTTAAGACAAAAATAATATATCCAAATCAAATTTCAATGATCTCTGCTTTCGGTTATTTATACGGCATTCCATCGAATGTGATTGTGGAATGTTTGGAGTATAATAAAGTTGCCGGCATCTACAATAACTTAGAAAAAACCATCAACCTTTTCTACGACTTATGGGAAGGGGAGTCCGGATGCTTGTGGCGCAGTTGGGAGCTACTCAACTCAAAAACAAAAATATTTCTTTCTTAATGGAAACAAGTATTTCTTTATGTCAATATTTCAATCGTAAGTCTGTTCCTTACGATTAATGAATGAACTTAAAACTTTTAGAATTTCTCAACGTGATTTGATTGAGAAAGGAACCGTTTTTGGGATTGATTATGTTCCGACAGTTGGAGAGTAAGTGCATGTACATACGGGAACACATGTCGTGATTGTAACGAACTATTGCCATGTGTAACATATTTAGTGCACCAATGAATACAACAACTGAAATAAGCCTAGTAAGTGATTCATCGGATGAAGTGGATGATGGTAATGATGAGGATCTCTCCCAATGTCTAAACTCTTATGAAATACACGAGTATTTTAAAAGGTCCGTGGATGAAATAATGTAATAATGTGTAATATCGTGTTACTACTAGATATTCAAAAATGGATTATATGTACTTTTATACGTTCCAAGGAACAGGCTTAGAAGAGTTCATATAAATATTTGTTTTAAATTTCAGGAATGCAGCTAATATGAATGAAGACATTTTTATGGAAAAATAATATGAAAAAAAGGAATTGCCCGGACTGAGAGTTATTATTTGGGTTATTCCAACTCCTTTGCGCGAATGTCAAAGGCTATTGATATTTTCCAAAACAAAAAGGGTTTACGTTATCTCAAATATTATTTCATATCTTTCTCGTGTTTTAAAGTTCTGATATGTCTTCGAATATCCAAACAATATAGTGAGTAATAATAAGTAAGCGTTGAAAATATCGCTAATATTTGCCAACAAGTCTAATTCTTCGATAATCGTTAATTCATTAATGGAGTTGAGAGTAGGCAAAAATGTGTATTAAAGTTGAACCTATTGGGATCTAGATTAATGGCAGATTTCACTTTGCTGGTTTCGTGTCTCAATTATACCTGCAAAGCTAGTGGACTTGGTAACTTTGATAGATATCGTCTTAAAGAAAATATAGATTACTTAATAGACCAAACATAATATTTGGTCATATAAATAACCCATTACCAGTATATTTGAGTATATTATCCACCTCAATAACAGTTGTGTCAAGTTTGTCTGATGAGGATTTCCCGTAGAATCCTGCTTTATCTTTTTATTTCGTGGATAAGTTTGTAGCTGTTCTATAAATTGTTTTAAGAACTTTTAGGTAATTTATTTTATATTCCAAAACCGTTTTCACTTAAAGGTTTTTTTCTCAGGGTTGGCAGATTTTTGGTGATGTTAAAAACTACAGCATTTCGGTGTGAAACAGTACTTGACTTAAATAATTTAAAATGCCTCGTAAAGCTTAGTTAGGAGGAATTTTCTCTAGCCCTTCAATGAAAAATATCTATCAAAATGGATTTTCCAACGTCCTGTGTTTAATAAAGGGTTTGAGAAACATCATTTTCTAATCAAAATCATCATATATTTCGATAGGATCTGCACCACTACAACTGGCTTTTTCATGAAAGCGCGAACCGCTTTATCTCGAAGTTGAAGCGAACGTTTTTCACAATATGAAGCTGAAATTCAAATGAGACTATATTACAGAAATCAAAAGTTTAGGGTCTCTAGGCCGCTTTTGATTCTGACTTACGAGATGTTCCACATGCAATGATTTTGCTACCTTAATCCAATATCTTTGTTTCAGTGGTCTATTTTTGTGCTTAGGATGGTTTGAGTCAAACAAAATAGGATTTTTCTTTCACTTTTTCAAGAAGAGCTTCCTCAAAAAGTTCATTTTGATCTTCTATTGATCCACTTAGGCCTTGGCTACTCACACTTTCTTGACTCTCTACAGTATTTTGGGCATTATTCGCCTCTTTTCTCTTTTCCAATAATTTTTCTACCGATTTCACTTGTTTTCTATCTTTTCCACTTTTACGAACAAAGTTTTGAATTCTTAATTGTTTCTAACCGATAAAAAATTTGACAAAAAGTGGACGTTCTGTTTAGTGGCGAAAGCTTTTCAAATATATGGTATAACAGTAACGTTGAGAGCGCCCTCCTCTTTCGGAGAAGAACGTTAAATTTCTACCAGGTAGGAATTAAAGAGAGACGACTAGCATTCTTTAGAAGTTTGACTGGCAACCCTACTGTTTGTGGCGCCCCTGGCTGTCATACGGAACAAAAATATGGCGCCGCGCATAGGGTTTTCTCGTCACATAGGGCGGTAGCAGGCGGTAAAATAGCAATGGCGGCTTGGCATCAATTCGGAAGTTCAAGTTCTTCTTTTATAAATTGTACCAATTCCCAAGGCAAATTTTGTGAGTGAATTTCTTTTTCTAACTACCTGCAAGATAGAATAAGGTAAGAAATTCTGATTTTTAAGTTGGGGTTGAGGATAATTCTTGAAATGTTTTCTTAGTACGCCTTTGTTTTGTTATAGATGTAAACAATGGTTGGAGCAGGGAGGAAGGATTGACACCTAAAACCTTTTCCCAAGCAAAATTAAGCTAAAGCATCTATTGCAAAAGAAAACTAAAGAAACAAAAGCCTCTTATTAAAAGTGTCTAAAACCAAAATTAGCCAAGAAACATTGATGACAGAAATAAGACGATGTTTTAAAAAGGAAGGGGCTAATTTCTTTGAAATGCAGCTAAGAGCAGCTAAAACAAAAGCTAAGGGTAGAAGGTGGACTCCCAAAGAGAAAGAGCTAAGCCTAACCTTACATTATCATGGCCCAAAAGCTTACATGGTTTAAAAAAATGTTCATTCTTCCAAGCTCAAGCTCCCTCAAATGTTGGCTTAAAGAAATACCTTGTAAACCTGGCATTGTAAAAGGATTTTAGGATATTTTGGAAAAATGCAAAGTGTATGAACGAAAGAGAAAAATTGGCAATTTTAACTTTTGATGAAATATCACTGAAAGAAGGCCTAATGTATAATGAAGCAGAAGATATCATTGAGGGGTACTCTCATTTAGGCACAGATATGCCAAGCGCAGAAGTAGCGAATCATGCGACACTTTTCATGCTTGCTGAAATAACGTCAAAATGGAAACAACCCCTTTGCCATTATTTGACGAAAGGTACCATGAAAAAAGAAATTCTACGAGGTCTTCTTATGGATATTCTTCGTCGAGATGTATCTCTCTATGGAATTAATCTGAAAGTGGTCATTTGTGACCAAGGACCAATAATCAGAATGTTTATGGAAGATTGAACATAAATGAAACGACGTCTTACATTTATTTAGACAAGAAGAAATTTTTTTCATGCATGATCCTTCTCATTTGGTAAAAAACATTCGGAACAATTTAAAGAATCACGTCGCATTAATGGGATCCGCCAGAGCCTCTTGGACCCATATTGAAAGGCTTTTTTTACTTAGACTCAAGGAAAGTTTAAAAAATGTGCCCAAGCTGACTTTGAAATATTTAAATGTGACCGCATTTACGAAAATGAAGGTGAAATTAGTAACCCAAGTTATCAGTCGTAGCGTTGCTATGGGAATTATGTTTTTCATTTTGAAGAAAAAGCTTCCAGCCGAAGCCCAAGAAACTGCAAACTTTCTTATAGAATTCGACAAACTGTTTGATTGCCTCAATTTTTCTCGGAAATATGACCCAAAAGAGTACCGTTGCGCAGTTAGTAATAAATACAATCATTTGAAATTTTTGAGAGAAAAATTAACTTAGCTCAATGAGCTGAAATTTGACTCAGATAGACAGGCGCCAGTGAATAAAGGCTGGAAAACTACTGTGGCATGTGTAATTCAGCTGTCTGAAGAACTTCTTGAAACGGAAAGTTTAGACTGTATTTTTACAGCTCGATTTAGTCAAGATGTCTTGAAAACACTTGGAAAAGTCCGTAGACTTGGTGGTTGTTCAGACAATCCAACACCGCATTTGTTTAAATTACATTTAAGAAAAATAATGGCCTCTTCACTTTTTCAAGTTCCCGTATCAGCCAATTGTGCATCAAGCCCCGACATGTTTAAGGAAGACTTTTTAGTTGATCTCCTTAACAGGACAAGTGATCGCAATAAGCCCTTGCCTAAAGACCCAGTACCGTTTTATGATCGCAATTCTCGTGAATAACTATCAATAAGCGAGGCCGTCATCCCTGCTGGTGAAGATTCAAAGCACGCAAACGTAGTAACATACATAGGCGGTTTTCTTACGAGTAAGGTTTTAATGAAACACGAATGTGTTGTTTGCGAAAATGCTTTAAAGAAACTGCATAAAAAAATCACACGTACAAGGGAGACTCTCACGGTCCTTAAATCGTACCATCCTGAAGAAGGAAGCGACGTTTGGGGGTCTCACTCTAATTTCGACACAGTTTCACAAAGTAGTGGAGGAAATGGAGTATATTTTCAAAGAAAAATTCCCCTCTTTAGTACTCAAACCTGGAATTGGGGAAAGACTGGCTAAAGAGCTATTTTCCTTAAAATCATTTCCTCAGTTGTGCGAAATTACGAAACTGAAAATTATTAAGCTTTTTATAAGGTTAAGAACACACCATAATATTCGTCTCAAAAAAAGAGAAATTTTTGAGGAAAAAGAGAAAAAAAGAAAAGAAAATGAAAAGAAAAAAAAACTCCAAAATATATTACCTAAGAATCCCAAAACCAAAAAACAGTCTGGAGCTAAGAAACTTGCAAAATTAAAACATATTAGAGAGTAAGGGTAGCCTTATAAACCCAAAAATTTTACCCCTCCCCCTCTACTTTGGTGGTCATTCTTGCGACAGGTCTTTACGGCTTAAAAGGTGATGACCGAATGATCTTCATCGGGAGATTTTCTTGAGAGTGTGGGGGGGGGGTTGATATTTAGCCTGAAGGTATATTGACTGATGCTTATCTTCTTTTTATTGTCCTTTCTTCAATTGGCCACATACCCGCCGCCGTATTCTGCAGGCTTAGCCTTCCACGCCCACTTGGATTATCGTCTCTCATTGGTTCGTGGAGAACTGGATTCTGAATTCTTTTTGGCGGCTTAAATTTCGAGGCGAAATTGGACTCTAGGCTTAGATTGGTAGTTCATGCAAGCAAGGAAAGAGAGTGGTTCAGTTCAGTTAACTTTTCAATTGACACTGAACGTAGGGTGTAATGTCAGTATTTTGTGTAGATTATCGTCAAAGGTCAGTGCAATAACCTTTAACCTCTATGATTAGGTTCTTCACGCCATCTATTTCGTGAACCTTCAAACAGCAGTCTATTTTCCCCAATTCTCACGTGTTTAGGGTTAGTGTACTGTATCTCGGTAACATGACTCTGGAATGGAATGGAAGTTTATTCAAGTATTTAATGTGTAACGATAGTGTAGTGTATGGTAGACGAAGAATAATTTTACATTTTAATAATATAACTTCACAATCTTTTCTAAAATATAGCATTGTAACAGGGGTTAGTTCAGGTAGGAGTTAGTTGTAGCAGAGGTGTTTTATCATTGAAAGGGGCGTCTGTAGCTGCACCATGCTTTGGAGAGCGTATTTGTCTTTATGAAAGAGAGATTCCAATTCACAGAAATTGAAGACATTAGTGTTCTGATATATAATTCCAGTTCACGGGTAGAATGTATCATGTCACCAAATAATAAGCTGAGAAAAGGGGGAGTAAAAACGCTGCTGTAGGTTGAAGAAGCCTAAAACAATAGATTTTTGGTCATAATTCCCGGGTTTTATCTTGGCATTTGTAATTTCTGTTAGTCCTGGATGAGTACTAATTGTTGGTATCGAGTACCTCGATCGAATATCACTACAAGTACTTGTACCAATAATAAGTGATACATATCGTGAAGATTAACAATTACATGAATTGTCATTCGACATATAAATGCTCGAACGTAAGGACACCATTAAGACTTCACCCTGTTTCGATAGTGTCGCACACTCTATGGTATAACCTTGAATGAAACGTATCTTATTGATTGCGTTCCACTCATTTTGGCTTCTCAACTAACTTTGTAGCCTCTCCAGACACACTTCTATATTATGCAAACTTACACTCTACTATCACTTAAATCTAAGATGTTTTAGTTTGAAATGGTCAATTAGGCAAACGAAAAAGTCGAAACAGGAAGCTTCTTTTAATATGTCGGTTTCAATCAGTTTTACACTCTACTATCACTTAAATCTAAGATGTTTTAGTTTGAAATGGTCAATTAGGCAAACGAAAAAGTCGAAACAGGAAGCTTCTTGTAATATGTCGATTTCAGTCAGTTTTATTCATACTTCCAACCCAAAAATTTATATAAAATTATAACTATAATTAATTGATACAGAACGATATTTCGGAACATATAGCTTTATTTTGACCAGTTTTATGAAGAAACGTTGTCGATACTCTCATGACAAGAGAGCTAATTTTTGCCGTTGTCATATAATTGCTTATAACATTTTTCATCCAAATGTACCTTCCAACATTGTCTCTTATCTTTTACACAAGCAGGCTGATGTTACTTCATTTGAGGTCACTTTAAGTAGCAGCAAATCCTTTATATAGATAGCGTTGTTCATTTGCTGTTTGGAGTATGGGTGTCATCAAGAATGGCTGTTATGGGTAACCACTATCGCCCAATAGATACCCTTGTGGCATTTTTCCAACCTTAAAACTCCAAAATATATCGCTGAAACGCCAATTGAATGAGTCATGCGTCCCACCAGCATGTTTTGCCACAACATCCGTTATGCTTGTTTCATTATCACAAATCCAGTACAGAAAAACGACTGTCAGTATGCACAGAGTGATTCAAAGAGGACACCATTTACCAATTGAACATTAAGGGAGTAATTCCCTTTCCTATCCATGTGGGCATTAGGCTCAACAACTGGTGCTTTGATAAGCACATGAGTGCAATCGATTGCGCCCAAAATATCTGGGAAAGAGCACCTGGCATAGGAGGCACTTAATTTTAAATATTGTCTCTATGTTGAAGAAAAATGGAACTCTGAATTGAAGTTCACGTGAAATTGATAGTTCCATAAAACTTTCTTGCAAACTTAACTTGGCATGATGAATGTAACGCCAAAACCCCATTTAAAATGCATGAAAGTAAGTAAGCAAATGTCACCAAAACAAAACGAAATGACATTTAGGAAAAAACATTTTGATTGCCTCTGGCCAATTTACGGTTGTTGAACATGAATATCAATGTACTTTTGAAACATGTGTCTTATAAAGTAATCACATACCAGATATCCAGAGCTTTACGCTGGGGGAGAAGCTACACTTCTGATTTTAATACAAAAGTAAAGCTAAAACCGCGCATGCCCACCAAAACCGTCCTAAGGCTTAGGAGGGTTTCTCTTATCACATAATACCAACCTTCACCGCAAGCCACTTCAGCTTCACCAGTAGGAAGTTTCACTAGGTCCTACATGATAGCAATGATTGCTTCTGACACGTTATTTATGGCTCGGCTTACTGATGGCTGGCTTATGCCGTGCTCGTAGTTACTGGCGAGTACATGTGGGAAACTACCAGAACCATAGAATAAAAGGGCCACATGAACTTGGTGCTCCACCGTCAAAACTTACTCCTGCTTGGGTTTATTTCCGAGTTAGGGTCTTAATTTGTCACACAAGGCACGAACTTTGTCTTTACTGAGTCTATTTTGACTTAAATACTCCGCATCTGGCAAAGATATTTATCGCATCTATTTCTACGATAAATCTCACCGTTATCACGTTCATCAATATAGGCAGCAGCAGCTAAGTAAACACGGCCACGAATCGCAATTGTAGAATTAGGAATGAACAATCGAGCTGGCTGTAGTCTGCTTCAAAGTGCGTTCAGCACCATCAAAGTAACCTTAAAGTCGGTAACGTAACCGATTCAAGAACCTAAACGTTTCGACAGTCATCAAATTCATAATTTTGAATTTCGGGTTTATTGTTTATCCCCAAAATGATTATAGTATATCTATATAATATTTATTGTATTATCCCCAAAATGTTCATAGAGAATCCCTGAGATGTTTATGCTAATATCTACTGGAGAATAAGGGGAGTTTATTTCGAACATTTAATGGATATAGGATTTGTTATACGTAAGAAGAACTGATTTAAGTAAGGAAGAAACATTGAAAACCAGTTTAAAAATTAATTGATGTTTAACTCAGATTCTGGCAAAAGCTTTTTGTTAATTTTTACTCAACACTACGTTAAATTTTATTATCTTCAAATGCTATATTTTACAAACATGTTTTACATCATGAATACTTAAAAGTTAATTACATAAAATTGTGAAATACTTGGTTTATCGAATTTTTTTTGCGATGAAAAGAAATACTTGATTTGGAATTATTTACATTTACAATACCACATTTTACAGCATTATAAGTAAATAAGTAAAATTTAATCACGTATAGTTTGTGAATTACATTGTATGAATTAATTTGTAAATAAAATTTGTTATGCGATGGGAAGAAATACATGATTTTGAAGTATTTTAACTTCCAATTATCTCTTTACAGCTGTGGAGTACTATACTTCCTTTTTGGTCAAGAATACCTTGTGCATGACGAAGGCGTGACTTAATTTCATCTTCAACTCTTTTTTTGGTGTATGAAAGTGCATCTGGTGATATAGTTGCAGTTATTTCAATGAAGTTTATCGTACATTTACACCAACGATGCGTGAAAAATTTGTTATTGAAATGCAATGACATTTTCAAATATTGAAGCTAAAAGTGCAATAAAAGATAGTTTGTTAGTATTTAAATAAATCCAGGCGTATAAAAAATAATGAAGTCTTATTTCACTTTTACCACAAAAATTTGTGATATGGTTCGGACGTTTCATGAACTACAACACACAAGTTAGAGAGGGACTATTGGTTATTTTTACGTCCCTTATTGGGGAGGGAGAGAGTTAAATTTTTTTGAATTGATGACCTAGTTTATGAATGGTCTCTTGTAGAAATATGCAACATCAAATAGTAGTTCGCATATTAAAAAATATGTCGTTTCAATCTGTTACATATACTTGCAAATTGTCCCCTAGAATATGTAGCTTCAAATTTATCTTGAAGCTTGTCATGAGTTTGAATCAAACTCCATTGTAACGGATGAGGTTGAGAATGATGATGCATAGTTAACTTGTATGCTCTTCATAATGGTTTTTGTCATTGACATCATATCGTTAAAGTTTATTATAAGAATTTCAAGTTTTCTGTTGACACTACGATACCACTCCTCAAAGAAAATACCAAAAATTATGTTAATATTACATCCTGAGTTTGAAAAAGTGTATATAAAAACTTCTGCTCCAAGCAAAGATATATTTAATGGTTAATTTGACGACCTTGTATTTGTGACCTATGCATGGGGTCGTTATTTGATACCTTCTTAAACTAAAATCGTTCCTGGTTTTCTTTTAAGTTAGCATCACCTTCAGAAACATTATAGAGTAGAAAAAGGGTAATTAATGCCAAAAGTATACTATTAAATAAATTCATTCATTTAAAAAATACCTTTACTCTTCGAAACAGAAGAAATCTTTCTGTTAGTTGAATTCATAATTTCACCTTTAGATTGAATGTTATCAGTAATTTAGTTCCAAGTTATCACTGCTGTGATAACTTGATCACAGTGGCTGAAAGGGGTTTCTGGTACTCGTGAAACTCTTCTACCTCTTTTTCAATTATGAAATCAATTGCTCGCAACTTAACACACAATTAATACATTGGCGTTTGACGGACGACCATGAAATTGCCGAAATATATCAGTTTTCTACTGGCTTTCGAAGCCTCGAGACAGAAAAAAATTAAATATTCAAGCTCGCCCTAATCAGATTCGAGTTCCTATCTACTGCATCACAAAGCGCGACCGTCAATAATAACTAACCCTCTACTACGGGCCCACCCCGATTTTTTTAAAACCCGACTTCAAAACTGACTGGCCGGGTCGGGTTGGAAAAAACCAGGGATAACCGACTTCCCGGGTTGGGTTCGGTTTCCTCGTACGATCACTTATAAGTGTTGTGACGCAGTTACTAGCCATTGTTGTACCTAAGTTTAGTCATGGAATTTGTTACATTTAAAAGGTATTTAAATATTTTTTATTTATAAATTAGTACGGGTGATAGAAAAATTAAATTATTAATTCCTTCACATTTTAGTGTTGTCAGTCATTTAAAACCGGAAATTACTCTTCCTTCTCCCACCAACGTACACTAGTGCTTAGCCGTGAGGCCTTGAGCACCAGGGGGAGTGTGCAGAGAGGCGACGGAATCATCTCAGCGGGCACTGTCGATGCGCAGCGAGGCGAGCGCCGCTCAAGTGACTCGAACCGCGGTGACGTGGCCAGCGGCGGTGAGCGGGCAGTCCAAGAGAAGGTGTGCAGCGTCTGCCAGAGTCCCGCCGGAGTGGGGACGCAGTCGCAATGGAGGCGAGCGAGCAGGGATTCCCCATGCCGACCGAGGCGCAGTGAATGGACCGCATGGCTTCCTGGGGTCGGGCGATGGCGGTAAAGGAGGCGGCCGCCACGATCGGCGGACCAGGCCGAAGCCCAGGTGCAGAGGACGGCAGCCCGATGGACGAGGTTGACCTCGGACGCAGAGTAGGGGAAAGAGACCGTAATTGCCGGTGGGCGGGCAGCTAGAGTCTGGAGGGCTAGCCGGTCGGCGCTTTCGTTGCCCGGAATTCCCACGTGGCTGGAAACGGACCGTGCGTCGGGCGCGAGTCAGGAGACCGATGATGTCGAGGACCAGGGGGTTCAGAGCACGGGAGGAGGCCAGGAGAGAGAGTGCGGATTGAGAGTCCGAGCAGATGAGGAGAGGGAGGGAGCTGGACCGGAGGCCTAGCTCTACAGCCTGGCGGATGGCGAAGAGTTCGATGCGGCAAATACTGTGGCCCGGGTGAACCGTGAACGTGACTGGAGGGAGGGGAGCTGGTGGAAGGATCGCGGCGGCCCCGGGGTCTAACGAGCCGTCCGTGAGGAGGACGTAGTGGTCCGGGGAGAGGGCGCGGAACTGTTTCCCAAAGCGGTGCGCGAGTTCTGCCGAAGGATAGGCTGCACGCCGGCGAGGGAGCCAGTGAGCGTGGACAGTGTAGGGGCGAGACAAGTGTGCAAGGCACGTGGGCGGATCCGGGTGACGGCGAAGTTCGTCCAGTAGCCACGAGAGGTTGTGAGTGACGTACAGTAGGCCGGCCGCTCGAAGGACGGGCGGCCGGGGGCCGAAGCGCCCACGGAGAAGGCGTGGCGGAACGCCGAAGTGGGCGGTGCGGAAGAGCATCGAGCAAGAAATTGGCCGGCCAGCAGCGAGCACCGGATCAAGAGGGGCATCACGTTGGCCTCGGAGTGCATGGCGGCAATGGCTGGACCCCGAGTAGGGGCGCTGTCTGTAGGTCTTACCATGGAAGAAGGGGTTGGCCTTAGAATCTTTTGCGTTATCCGTGGAGTACTAGCAATCTCTTACCATGGAGTAATATTAAATGATCCAAAGAGAGAATTGATGTATTTTAATAAGAACTTTCGTTTACACGACAAAAAATCTACTCCAAGCAAAATATCCCACGGAAACGACAATCAAACTTAGCCTCTAAGATTTGCAAATTTCTTCGATAACATTTCAAACTAAACTGAATCATATGGTAGCTGGAAAATATAACACGTTGACTCGTGTTCAATTTTGGCTCGAGGACAGATAAATTCTTGTATTTTGAATTTATTTGACGAATTCTTGTTTATAGGACTACTTTTCTCCAAACCGTTTAATTACCCTTGCCGAAATCGCGGTTCGAATTTCAAGACTTATTTAAGTACCGTAATAAGTCCCCACTAGGTACACCGGCAGTCCAAAAACGAGACTTATTTGAGTTTGGATTTCTAAATTTACAAGACTTGTAGCAGTACCCTTCGAGTCTCTTAATTGGACATTCCATTAAGTCTCTTTTTTGGACACTATAGTAAGATTCTCTCGAATCTCTATTTTGGATACTATTGTAAGTTTCCATCGGGTGTTCATATTTTGATACTAGAGTAATACTCCCTCGAGTCTCTTTTTGGACACTTTAGTAAGATTCCCTCGAGTCCCTTATTTGGACATTATAGTAAGACTCCCCGAGTCACATTTTCGGACACTATAGTAAGATTCCCAGGAGTGTCTTATTGGGATACTATAGTAAGATTCCCTCGAGTTTATTTTTTTGACACTATAGTAAGATTTCCTCTAGTCTCCATTTCGGATACTGTAGTAAGACTTCCAGGAGTGTCGTATTTGAATGCTAATGTAAGATTTCCTGCAGTCTTTTTTTGGACACTATTGTAAGATTTCATAGAGTCTTTCATTTGGACACTATAGCAAGATTCCCTCTAGTCTCTACTTCGGACACTGTAGTAAGACTCCCTGGAGTGTCGTATTTGGATGCTATTGTAAGATTTCCTCGCATCTCTTATTTGTATACTATTGTAAGATTCCCTGGAGTCTCTTGCTTGTATACTATTGTAAGATTCCCTCGAGTCTCTTCCTTGTATACTATTATAAGATTCCCTGGAGTCTCTTGCTTGTATACTATTGTAAGATTCCCTCGAGTCTCTTACTTGTATACTATTGTAAGATTCGCTCGAGTCTCTTACTTGTATACTATAGTAAGATTCCCTCGAGTCTTTTACTTGTATATTATTGCAAGATTCCCTCGATTTTCTGTTGTTTAATTGCAAATTGCAAAAAAAACAAGGAAAAAACTATGCTGGTACACTCTAAGAATATGGGGTGTGCTTTAACACCTTTAAAAGTAGCTTATATGGGTCCAAATTTGACACCGTTACAGGTGTTCATTTACACCCCTAAAAGGGTTTAATAACACTTATTTGAGCCATTGTGTCAAAGATAAGAATAAAATGGTGCAATAGAGGTGTAGTTTAACACCTGTTTAACTGTTATATCGAACTAATAGTTAATTTTTTACTCTCATATGAGTGTCGCATAACACCTTTCAGAGTGTTTGATTTATTCGCGAATAGCGCTATATTCATAGCAAGGTTCCACCTTGAGAGAACTTAAGAGGACAGTTCTGACATGCAGAGCTATAACCCTTTAGGCAAGGGTAGTTCTCTCATGCAACGTGAAACTGCACAAAATCCAGCGTGAAACTGCATGATATGTTAATAACTTAATAACTTCTGAAAAGGCAGAAAGTTTTAAATTAGTAAAAATGCATCGGGTGTTAAATTGGTTTTGGAGGCTATAATATCCCAACAGTAGATACAGACGAACTCGTTAAATTTAACAATCTCTTTTCACGAAGAGTTTTTCGAACACCCGAAACGCGTTTGACCGAATCTACTCTAAAATATTTTTAAAAAAAAACCATTTTCTACTCTAATTTTACTCAAAATAAAGATAAGACATGTCACAAAAGCATGTGCCCCACATGTTGGTCTCTCAAGCTGGCGTCTATAGTCCATAACGGTGGAACGAATTCTACGCTACACCGTGGCCACAGGTCTCTTCAAGGCCTGAATATGTGGGTGCACAATATGCCTCTGATATTGGTGCAAGGATGTGAGCCCCCCTCTCCCCAATAGTAACAATAATAATAATAGTCGCCCTACTGTGAGGCCAGTACCTAACCTAGTCTCGTTTTTTTTAGTGTCACACAATACTTTTAAGAGTATCGCGTAACACTTTCAAGAGTGCAATAGCGTTGCTAGGGCTTGAAATTTGGGGGGCTTAATCTTATTATTCGTATATTAAAGATATACAAACTTTTATTGATAAAGAGTACAGAAACGAGTTATTGACTATGAGACAATTGTGGATGAAAGAATTTCGCTCGTCTTTTTTAAGTTTAGTTTTCGTTTGCTTTTAGCCCCCACTACTGTTTGATATTGAAATTCATCTCTACAAAGATGAACCTTAACGAACTTTTCATTATAATTTATATACACTATATTGTTAAAGAACTTTAGGGGGCTACGAGCAATTTTTTGGTATAGTTTACGGATTATTTTGAGGGGGCTAACTTTTAAATTTGGGGACGCTATAGCCCCCATAAAAGGCCTAGTGACGCCACTGCGAGAGTGTCGCATAACACTTTAAAGAGTGTCACCTAACACGTTTAGCAGTGCTTTATGAATGTACAATACCGTTGAATTAAGAATTTCCTTGTTAATTTTATTTAATGGATAAAAATATATTCTTTCATGAGTATCATCTTTAAAAAAAAGTTTAAAAATTAAGGTTTTCAATAATTTTTTACTGTTCGGATTGACTTTAATATTAAAACATTAATGAAAATGAAAGACCTTTTTTAAGAAACCCGCAGTATACTATAATTTTACATGTTTAATTTCAAAACGTTGTTTTAATGGTGTTATTTTACACCGAATTTACACTTTAAATTGGCCCCTAAAAACTCAACGTAATAAAACTCTCTTTTGGGTGTTTTTACGGTGTCTACACCATTTTAACACTTTTTTAACACTTCCATTTCTTAGAGTGTAGAAAGAATCTCTTTCCAATCTCAAAAACTAAGCCTTATTTGGTGAGATTAAAATGTGTCTTATAGGAGTCCTACAATAAGTCGCAGATTTGTGTTCTCAATCAAGTCTAGAAAGAATTGCTTTCCAATCTCAAAAACTAAGCCTTATTTGGTGAGATTAAAATGTGTCTCATAGGAGTCCTACAATAAGTCGCAGATTTGTGTTCTCAATCAAGTCTAGAAAGAATCGCTTTCCAATCTCAAAAACTAAGCCTTATTTGGTGAGATTAAAATGTGTCTTATAGGAGTCCTATAATAAGTCGCAGATTTGTGTTCTCAATCAAGTCTAGAAAGAATCGTTTTCCAATCTCAAAAACTAAGCCCTATTTAGTGAGATTAAAATGTGTAGGACTGTTCACGAGCTCGAGCCAGCTCGGGCTCGTGACGAGCGAGCCGAGTTCGAGCCGAGCCGAGCCGCCACTTTTGCGGCTCGATTAATTAACGAGCGAGCTTTTTTATGGTCGAGCCGAGCCGAGCCGACAGGCATCGAGTCGAGCCGACTCACGAGCCGGCTCGCGAAATTAGTCACTGATATAGTGCTTTCCTTTTAGCAAAAGCGCATAGATAACCAGAAAGTGAAGAACGAGAAGCCTAAAACGCAACGTGAAAAATGAGTTCCCCCATAGTCGATTCAAGATTTCCGTCCCCCTTACAGAGCGACGGGAAGAGTTGGTCTTATGCCGCGGCGGAGAGTTACTTTCGCGTAGTTTTACACAAGGTACATGCGTAAGTTTTCTCGAAAATATAGTTCACTTATTTCTTTATTTTCATGTCGTCTGCTATAGTTTAATTCCAAGGCTTAATATAATCTAGTCATTTAGGTAGTCGGGAATCGGCACATTTGTCAAAATGTCAGATTTGAATTTAGCAAACATTTTAGAAAGCTACGAAAAGGATGACTTTTCCTGATTGATAAAGACGGAAAACTTAAAGGTGCAATAGAATGCATGAAAAACAATATCAAAATTCAACTTAACGAAACTTGAAAATTCCACGACGATTGAACCGAAAGAGCGCTAAAGAACAACCGTTAAGCCTAGTTAAGCAGCCGATTTCTCAATAGTATTCCCCAGGAGCCGCTACCATCGCGAACTACTTTCCGCTTGTCACGTGACATTAACGATGACCTAATATATCTCTGATTCGATTGGTAGTTGAAAACGAGGCTCACCAACCACCCATTTGTGTCCCCCCTTGCTTCTCATTTTACACGAATACCGTTGCTAAAGGCTGGAAAGGTTTAATGTTCTTCACTTTCTGATCTATGCGCTTTTGCTTTTAGTCTTTATTCTCTCCACCAATAGCGTTCCGTTTATTTTTACATGAAATAAAGCGTGGGAAAAATCTCTCGTCTCTAGCCTTGAGCATATTTTAAAGAGCGGGTTTTACTGAACCACTACATTCCTAAACATGGGATGGCATTTATAGTCATTCTCAAGTTTGACGTTGGTAGTAGCAATTTTTTTTTTTAAACATGTATATGTTAATCGAGCCAGCTCGGCTCGGCTCGATCATTTTCGAGCCGAGCCGAGCCAAGACCCAGCTCGGCTCGAGTCGAGCCGAGCCGCCGTTTTTTTTTGACTCGAGCCGAGCCGAGCTTTTAAAAAGCTCGCTCAGCTCGGCTCGTGAACAGTCCTAAAAATGTGTCTTATAGGAGTCCTATAAAAAGTCGCATATTTGTGTTCTCAATCAAGTGTAGAAAGAATCTCTTTCCAATCTCAAAAACTAAGCCTTATTTGGTGAGATTAAAATGTGTCTCATAGGAGTCCTACAATAAGTCGCATATGTGTTCTCAATCAAGTGTAGAAAGAATCTCTTTCCAATCTCGAAAACTAAGCCTAATTTGATGAGATTAAAATGTGTCTTATAGGAGTCCTATAATAAGTCGCAGATTTGTGTTCTCAATCAAGTCTAGAAAGAATCTCTTTCCAATCTCAAAAACTAAGCCTTATTTAGTGAGATTAAAATGTGTCTCATAGGAGTCCTATAATAGGTCGCAGATATGTGTTCTCAATCAAGTCTAGAAAGAATCGTTTTCCAATCTCAAAAACTTAGCCCTATTTAGTGAGATTAAAATGTGTCTTTTAGGAGTCCTATAATAAGTCGCGTATTTGTGTTCTCAATCAAGTGTAGAAAGAATCTCTTTCCAATCTCAAAAACTAAGCCTTATTTGGTGAGATTAAAATGTGTCTCATAGGAGTCCTACAATAAGTCGCATATTTGTGTTCTCAATCAAGTGTAGAAAGAATCTCTTTCCAATCTCGAAAACTAAGCCTAATTTGATGAGATTAAAATGTGTCCTATAGGAGTCCTATAATAAGTCGCAGATTTGTGTTCTCAATCAAGTCTAGAAAGAATCTCTTTCCAATCTCAAAAACTAAGCCTTATTTAGTGAGATTAAAATGTGTCTCATAGGAGTCCTATAATAAGTCGCAGATTTGTGTTCTCAATCAAGTCTAGAAAGAATCGTTTTCCAATCTCAAAAACTAAGCCCTATTTATTGAGATTAAAATGTGTCTTATAGGAGTCCTAAAATAAGTCGCGTATTTGTGTTCTCAATCAAGTGTAGAAAGAATCTCTTTCCAATCTCAAAAACTAAGCCTTATTTGGTGAGATTAAAATGTGTCTCATAGGAGTCCTACAATAAGTCGCATATTTGTGTTCTCAATCAAGTGTAGAAGGAATCTCTTTCCAATCTCAAAAACTAAGCCTAATTTGATGAGATTAAAATGTGTCTTATAGGAGTCCTATAATAAGTCGCAGATTTGTGTTCTCAATCAAGTCTAGAAAGAATCTCTTTCCAATCTCAAAAACTAAGCCTTATTTAGTGAGATTAAAATGTGTCTCATAGGAGTCCTATAATAGGTCGCAGATTTGTGTTCTCAATCAAGTCTAGAAAGAATCGTTTTCCAATCTCAAAAACTTAGCCCTATTTAGTGAGATTAAAATGTGTCTTTTAGGAGTCCTATAATAAGTCGCGTATTTGTGTTCTCAATCAAGTGTAGAAAGAATCTCTTTCCAATCTCAAAAACTAAGCCTTATTTGGTGAGATTAAAATGTGTCTCATAGGAGTCCTACAATAAGTCGCATATTTGTGTTCTCAATCAAGTGTAGAAAGAATCTCTTTCCAATCTCGAAAACTAAGCCTAATTTGATGAGATTAAAATGTGTCTTATAGGAGTCCTATAATAAGTCGCAGATTTGTGTTCTCAATCAAGTCTAGAAAGAATCTCTTTCCAATCTCAAAAACTAAGCCTTATTTAGTGAGATTAAAATGTGTCTCATAGGAGTCCTATAATAAGTCGCAGATTTGTGTTCTCAATCAAGTCTAGAAGCAATCCTTTTACAGTCTCTAAAACTGAGCCCTTTTATGTAAGACTAAATTTAGTCTCAAAGGAGTCCAATATGAAACCGTTATATTTTTTAACAATTTTTGAGACAAGTTTGGTACCCAAATATCCTTGATCCTTATTTTAGACTTACTTTATACTAAAATAAGACTCTCATTTTGGTAAGGGTAGTTTTGCTGCAAGGGCTGCTTAGGGTTTACGCTTTTTTACAAGAGTTCTAAGCTTAACTTAGCTGCTTTGAGGATTTATTAAAGTAAGATGTCTTTTGATTTTTTTCTTTGTTTGTGCTGTATTCTTTTCTGTTTCCTTTGTTTGTGTTGTATCCTATTTTTCTTCTCTACGGCTCCTGTTACACTGAATAAAATAGACCTCTTGTGGCTCACTGAAAAACCCTTCGGAGACCTATTGTGGCACGCTGAGTGAACCTTCAGTGACTTGCAACAGTATTAAAATAAACTGGGTACAAATGTCAAGATTGGTTTTTGTTAAATTTCAATGTATATTTTATTGTAGCATATAATTTTTTACTCCAACTAAATACAGATCACTATTTGTTTACATCTAATAATGGTTCGTTACAGAAATTTGTCAGATAACAGCAAATTTTCCACACTTTATTAAGTTGATTATGGATACTATTAGGGAAAACAGTATTTAATAAATGGAACTTCTTTACACTTCTCTTTCAATGTGAATTCTAACACTGGCTATTTCCCTGATGTAAGTCTCTTCATTTGGAGAAAGCTGTGCTTTGTTCCTTAAAAATGGTGGCATATTTAACGCAGCACCTTTTTCATTTGAGTGGTCTTCTATTAAAAAGCCTCTATCGGCCATAACCGAAACTTCAGCTTCTATAAGTTCTAATAGACCACTGTCAAAAGTCAGTTCTCTGTCGGACATGCGTCCTGGCACTAAATCCTAAACGAAGCTTATGAAACCGTACATCCGATTAAGCCCTTGGCCGTATTGTGCGTCTTCTATGAAGGCCAAGTGTCGCACTGGGTCTTGAAATCATCGGGCGTCTGAATGAAAAGCTCCGTGGCATCAATAATAACCCGTGTATTACTAAATTTAACTTTAAATTCTTCAGGCATGTGTTCATCAACTACTTTTCTTGAAGGCCAGATCCTTAGTTTAGTTAGAGTTTTCTCTAATACGTCGAACAACGTTACACATAAATTCGAAACAGATGAAGAAGAAACGCCTAATCTATAAGCCAAATCTTCTTCAAGAAGGCCATCCTTCAATCGACAAAGTACCAAAAACAGCTGATCTTTGAAGGATAACTGCAAAGGGCGACCCATAACATTATGATCGTTCCTGCCGTATTTACGCTTGAAGGCTTTAGCTCCATCGTAGAGTTTTAACGAATTTAAATCGGGTTCAATGAACTCAAATAAATCATTAAGATCATGAATATTATCAAATCCAGTATAAAACTGCATCAGCCATTTAAACCGGAAATAACTCTTCCTTCTCCCGTTAGAATCTTGTGTTTCTGAGCGCGAGCGTAATGTTTCTAGACTAGAAACGCCACTCGTGACGACATGGTGACGATTGGTTATATTTTTCAATTAGCCCCTCCTACTTTATATATTTACCTATTACATATCTGAACAAATGATTTTGTATGAAAAAATGAAAATTGAGAAATTACAACTTGGACATCAACCTCCTTTAGGGGAGGGAATCCTGATCTTCGACGAAGTTCAAGTGATTTGAAGGTTTTGTGGAATTCTACAAATAATGAACTTATGGGTTTAGCCATGACCCTTAAGGAGATGAGTTCTCTTCATGACTTTTACTCATTCTTAAATGATGAAACTCCAAAGAGGACTGAATACTTGCTCCAATTTCTATGGAGAGATATTTCGAATAGATTTGATATTTTAAGGCCATACATATCGTCAACTGGCAATATCAAGCTAAACCTGCTATACACACAGAATAAAAATGCTGTAAAATAAACACTATGGTAATGGCAATAGCGTATGCCATCAAGATGATGTTAATTTAATTGCGCATCCTCCCTGTTTTTAATACCGTCAACTATACTGTTTTTCTAAACAGTTTAACTAACAGTTTTAAGTATTAATTGTTCGTGTATTCAGGGGCGTTCGTAGCTTTTAAAATAATAGCTTCAGAGGTTGTTTCAAAGACAGTCTTAACCGTTGATTATATTGTAGGGGTCAATGAAAAAACCAGCACTATACGCTGTTTTACTACCAATAAATCACAATTGCATAATAGGTCGGCTGCTGTAAAACTAACCGCAAAATATGTGGTTTTAAACTCACTAAGCACTATGGATTAAACCGTGGTTTGCTGTGAAAATAAAAACACATCATGCTGTTTCAAACCGCTTATGGTACACTAAAAAAAATAGGGTTGCTGTAAAAATAACAGCTCTTAGAACAGTTTTAAATCCCGGAGCTTATTTTGATACAGACGCTCCTTGCTGATAAACTAAAAGCACTCAAACCTTTAAAAAAAAACATTTAAGCTCTGTTGGTTAAGATGCAACTTGTCATTTATATAAGAGGACTAGCTGTTTTTAACAGTAGTTAAGACTGTCCATTAGGGTAGATTTATACTGGTTGCTGTTATATTAACTTCCCATAAGTTTCTTATTTTTAACAGTGCAGACCGATTCTTCTGATGACATTAAGTAATGCAGATTAAAACACTGTAGTCACGAGTTCCTTTTTTATGAAATTAACTAACATTCATTATCCTATTTAAAGAATTTCAACGTCGGTTTTTGGAACAGATGATTTTTACACTTATTAACTTAAGTTTTGTATTCTGTAGGCTTCGTGAAAGGAATTACAAAATTATATTTTTCAAAGTAAGATTTTATTTATTGAAAATTTGTACTAAATACAAGTTATTCTCTATCTTCTTCGCTAAATTGCAAAAAATGCACATTTCAAATTAAGCCATATTAAAGGAAAAATAACAGCTCATAGATATTAATCAGTATGAGAGTATTTTCAAAAGCCTTAATTTGAAATGGAGTTTAAGGAAGATAGTTTTAGCAAATTATTAATAACTACTACTCACCATTCATTTGACCATTCATATTTCGAAATTTTGTTGATCAATGACAGAACTTTAGGGTGGGTTGGCGACGATTTATTTAATCCTTTAGATGAATTTTTGGGATTAATTTTAGCAGCATATCTAGGACGCAATAGTTTAGTCATTGGTAACGTTTCTCCGTTTGAGCATAAAATTACTTAAATTGATAGTGCAAACGAGGAAATTGTAAACATTACTTACCTTTGTAAAAATTCCAAAGTGCAAAAACAGTCCTCGGGATATTTTATACTTGCGATGTAGTACATTGCAAATAAAGAACTCATTGCCTCTATTATATCTTTTCCGTCAATGTGGTTATTGAGAACATGTCCATCCACTGCCAACATCATTAACGTCGAGTCAACGAGCCTCCCTAAAAGTGGAAATAAAATTAAGTTTCACCTTAAAAAAGTCAGCTTTAATAGAAGGCTTTATTGTTTTTCTCGTGAATATATGAGGAATCTCTATAGTTCTCCATATAACTAACCTGCGATGGCAAGACATGGATGACCCCTTCCTATCAGGCTCTTTTCAACATCAGGTACCGCTGTACCTGGCTATAAAAAGGAAAAATTTAATTAAACTGTCAAATATCTCATCAAAACCAAATACTATACCTCATAACATGGAAATAATGTGTCTGGGTTTTCATTGAAATGGGCTAGCAAACACAATATTATCGTGGCATTGGCATTTTGGCTCTTGTGCTCGGCATTGGCATCGTATTGCGCAAGCGCATCCAAAACCGTCTTTTCTTTTCCGTTGGTTCGTTTGATATTGTTTTCTACACTTTTTCGCTTTAGTGGGATCTTAGATTTTGTTGTATGTTTTAAGTGAATAAAATATCCCAATATTTTTGGGCCTTTTGTGAATAGAAAAGACTCGAAAAGCTCAAATATGTTTTTCTTAAGCAATAATTCGAATGAATAAGAAAGGGCCAATTTGTTTCAATTACATCTAATGCTATTTGAGAATCAAACTCTTTCTTTTGCAAAATAACGCCTTCGAATAATTTTTGTTTAACTGTATCTAAATCTGGCTTTTCCTCGTGACGCAGGTCTTTTAGCTGCATTTGGGCTGCTTTAGCGATTTCTATTTGATTTCCTTCATCAACAGAATCTAAAGGGGCGCAACTGAGCTCCCTGTATATATATTTGCTACAACTTTTAGATTTCCTTACAGATGGAATTTCGTTATCCTTGTCTCTTGACATTATTTTCTATTCTTGTTTTGAGTTGCATCGCAAAACTCTCGTACCCTGAACCTAACACCTCACCATCTACCTCATCACAAATTGCGCGCGAAAATTCTTCATTAAATCTCCTGGCTATTTCTTTCAACTGGCTATAGACCGGCCTAGGACAAATCTCTAAAATTATAATTCTAACGACTTCGCGACGTTCCTTATCCTTTAATCTTTTACTGTTTTTTAAGTTTTGTGCAGTGATGTTTTTAAAAATACTTAAATTAACAGTAAATCCATTGAACCAATTTGAATTGAATGAGGGTGATGAAATTTGCTATAACATAGTCGTAAAAGGTTTTCTTTAGACAATGAAAAATATTTGATTATATATAAATACGTGATAATCTAAACTTACGGGATACGTTTGATTTTGGATTTGACGTCCTCCTATAGGGGATTCGGGGGTAGTTGGGCAGGTGGAGACAAAGGTTTTAGCGTAGTTTACTAGTTTCCTAAGTTGAATTGCGTTTAGGACAGTTTTATTTGGTGCACGAACTGCAAATCTTCCAAAGATTCAACACCGAGTTCCAGCAGAAATGAAGCCGCTTTTTCAACAGCACTTTCCTTGTTTGAAAGAGATGGAAGTGCCGAAATGATGATATTTTTCAATTTCATCATCAGGGAGTCATTGTTTTGTGGAATTAAATTGTCTTCTAAGACAACGTTACTCGCGGCCATCTATAAGGTAAAAGGTTTGAGCATAATGTGTGGTTAGTGAAGGTCACACGATAAAAAAATCTAGAAAGAACTCATCTAAGAGAGTATGCAGCCAGTATGAGCTACAAAGATGGCGGCCACTGTTAAGGCGGGGGAGCCTAGTTTCTACGTTTTCTCTCTTTTTTGGGGAGGAATACCTGTCAATCTTTGATTGATTTTGTATGCTTAAAGGATTTTTGGTAGGACTAAATTTATAAAGACCATAATATAATGTAAAAAGTTATTTTCTTTAAAAGTTCTAATATTAAAGATAAGTTCTCAATTTGTAGGCTTATAAATGAAGACCATAATATAAAGTGAAAAAAATGAAGACCATAATATAAAGTGAAAAGTTATTTATTTTCTTTAAAAGTATAGGTTTTAATATTAAAGATACATTTTCAATTTTCATATTAAAATGTATTTGATTAATTCTAAAATAATTTCGTCTATCTTCGTAAGGAAGAAGATAAATTTTAATATTATTTTTAAATCTTACGCAAGGCATCAAGTCGTTCTTTGATATACAAAGCGTTAAGTTCTTTTCTAGTGTAGAGTTCTAGGACTAGTCTTTCGAGATCTTTAGTTTTAACTTTAAAGGTATGATAAAGTTCTTCAGTGTTTTCCATGGGTTTTTCGGGTGTTTTTTCCTCGGTCTTGATTTCTTTATTTATACTTTTGGTGTATGTTTCTGTTTCATCAAAACTGAAGGGTATATTTTTTGTTTGCCCACCTCTAATAAAGTTGCATTTGGGGAAATGTTTTAACTGTTCTTCGTAAGGATTATCATCGGGTTTCCATGCTAATAATATTCCATCGCATTCGAAGCACTGTACTAGATCGTCGGTATGTAATGAATAAAATCCCGCTCTGCTTAAAGTTTTTATATAGTTTCCGTCTTGAGGCCAGGAGTAAAAAGTACGATATCTCTGCAGCTCCGAGTTCATGATGAGGAATGAAAATGATTATGGGAATATCCAACTTATACATCTGCCAAACATCCCCCCTTTTTTACCTCCCCTCTACCGCCTTGTTTAGTCTCTAAAATTACTAACATTATTAAAGTTAAAGGATTCTACTTAAACACATCTACTGAAAATTATGTTAATTTTGATATCCTGAAAAAATTATTAGGGGTGAACAACCAGGGGAAACCTGAAATAAACGCTGTACAGGTACCCATTGGACCCCAAATACGACGGCTACCCAATCATACTTTAATTACGATAGAACAGACCAAAACATATCAGGTGGTCGTAGATAAAGTTCGCGTTTTCCCCGATTATACTACAGCACCTTATGGTTACATTAAATAATTTTAAATTTGTAAAATTGTAAATATTTTAATTGACTGGTGGTTTGTTTGCTGACTTTTCTATTAACACAAATTAGTCTTCATTGTTCTTGTGAGATAAATATTTCTCACCTTATATTATGGTCTTTATAAATTTATTCTTACATTTAAGCATACAAAATCAAATATTGACAGGTGTTCCTCCAAAAAAAAGAGAGAAAACGCAAAAACTAGGCTCCCCCGCCTTAACAGTGGCCGCCATCTTTGTGGGTTTTCCAGGTTTTTCGTCACGAATCCCATCTTGCCCAGACCGTTTTGAACAGAATTAGGGACTCATTTGCTCAATCTCATATTCAACCACCTACTCCACAACCAAATCTCAACAATCAACTGTAAGTGAAAACACCGAATAACTTTATCATACCTTCAAAGTCAAAACTAAAGATCTCGAAAAATTAGTTTTAGAACTCTACGCGAGAAAACGACTTAACGCGTTGTATATCAAAGAACAACTTAATGCCTTGCGTAAGATTTAAAAATAATATCTCACGCGGTAATCTAAAACACGATCTCCGACATTGGTGGACATTCTTTGCGACAGGTCTTTACGGCTTGAAAGGTGATGACCTAATCATCTTTATCGAGAGATTTTCTTGGAAGCCTGGGGTTGATATTTAGCCTGAGGGTATATTGACTGATGCTTATTTTATTGTCCTTTCTTCAATTGGCTACATACCAGGTGGTTTAGGACCTAAAAAGGGGGCGTGGCTAAACCATTTGTATTGTTATCAATGGAATCTGTATTTGGAGTGATTTATGACTCACACAAACGTGTTAAGACATTCCATCGGCTTTTTTATTTATACGTAACCATGTTCAGACGTTCTATGGTAGATCGTGAAAGATAGGCTTATGCTATTTTAGGCTTATTCTATGGTAGATCCTGGTAGGCCTATATGCTGTATTAGTTCTTGAAAGATAGGCTTTTGCTAGGTATATTCTTTGGTAAATGCTGACAAAATATAGTCTTATGCTAGGTTATTCTATGGTAGATCCTAAAGAAAGATAGGCTTCTGCTAAGTTATTCTATGTTAGATCAGGAATGATTGGTCTATGCTAGGTTATTCTATGCTAGATCCTGAAACACAGGCTTATGCTAGGTTATTCTAGTTGTATAGGTTGAAGAATCAGAGTTTGATTACTAACGGTTTTTCATACGATTACTACTAAAATACACATGAATATTGATTAAAATACTGGCATTTATATAAAACTACCTAAAAGACACGATTTTTACCCTGCACAAGTGTCTTATTAGAAATTAATACTGAATTCCATACGAATATTACTAAACTACAAGGGATTTATATAAAATACATGCAAAAGTTATAGCTGAATTCTGGCTAAAATACACATGAATATTTATTAAAATACTGGCATTTCCTTAATACTACCTAAAAAACACCAATTTTACCATACACTAGTGGCTTATTATAAACTAATGCTGAATTTCATACAAATGATACTAAATTACAAGGGATTTATATACATTACATGCAAAAGTTATAGCTGACTACTACTAAAATACACATGAATATTTATTAAAATATTGGCATTTCCTTAATACTACCTAAAAAACACCAATTTTTACCATACACTAGTGGCTTATTATAAACTAATGCTGAATTTCATACAAATGATACTAAATTACAAGGGATTTATATACATTACATGCAAAAATTATAGCTGACTACTACTAAAATACACATGAATATTGATTATAATACTGGCATTTATATAATCCTCCCAAAAAAAAAACAATTTTACCCTGCACTAACGAATACGGAATTTCATACGAATATTACTAAACTACAAGGAATTTATATAAAATACATGCAAAAGTTATAGCTGAATACAGGCTAAAATACACATGAATATGGATTAAAATACAAACATTGTTATAATGCAAAGTGAAACATACCCTTTTTTATGAAGCAAAAGTTGATTTATATTAACTATGATGCTTCCACAATTCTATTTCATCTCGAAAGTCACTGCTGTACCTGATTTAAATCTCTGGTGAATCATCTTTCCAATTGTAACACGGGCACAAGTCCTTAATTCGTTATTTAAACTTACCGCACAGAGTACAAAAGTTTCGCTCGTCAAGAAGATGTCTTCGCTTTTTTTGGGTCGACATACGGATTAGGTTTTTAGACTGAACTAAAACACAACGTCTGAAGTGCGCACAATCACGTGATGTGCAGAAATAATTTAATTGGCCGCAGTCAGGCACGTCTTTTAAAGTCCCATCACAATGAGGGCAGTGTAGATGACTCGTACGTGGCATGGGGACATACCCTAGTTTTTTGAGGTTTCCATGAACATTTTCGGCCATACCGAAAGAGACGTGGTCAGATGAATGAAATATACCGGAATATTGCTTATTATGCTAAAAAACTTACCGATCTGAACATTTCAGAGTAAAGTATACACGAATATGGCTAGACCGTTTCATATGTTTTCTATTTAGCACACATTTTAAGGGACATTTTTACAAAAAAAGAATTACATATTACGTAAGGTGCATCGGAGGAAACACGGGTTTGTCACCTGTGAAGCGTTGTTTGCGAGGCCCAAATTGATTACATTTAATACAATTAAAATCGAAGGACGTTTCGTCAATGCAGTCTTCGCAGACCGAGATGCTAACGCATAAGATGGCTTGATGCTCGAGTATCTACCCGTTATACGAAGGTATTTACTACCCCCCCCGCAAACCAATTTTTTGAGATGTTTACCCCCAATAAACCCCCCCCATCTGTGACGTATGCATTAGCTTTGAAAATATTCTTATTTTAATTAAAGAGGACCATTATAAAAAATGTACATTATACAAACTAACAATTACGAAAACCGTTCTCCTTTATGATCTATTATTTTGTATGCCAATAAGAAATCCATATTTAAATGCAATAAACTTAACTTTAATTTTTTAAATTTTACACTATTAGCATAAAATTTATACTGTCCTAGTTCTGGTATACGAAATCAGCGTATTAAAGGCACTTTTCCAATGCTCACGGACGATGACGGGCTAACGTGTTTCTTTGATGATCATAGAGACAGGTGACACGTGTCTCACCTTCTATATCCATGGCCTTTGGACAATCCACGTCATTCAAATTTATGACTTCTTTATTTAAAATATTAAAAAGAAAGAAACATTTTTGATTACCCTTGCAATATATACGGTCTGCGAACCGGGTACCTAACATGAGACAGCGACGAAGATTATGATAAGGCGTTTCTCCTCATCCAAATGAGATTCCGTGTAAATTTCTGGTGATGTAGCTATTGAGTCGTTGTGTAGACGAAGGAAGCGTAGATTGACTATAAGGCGGTAAAAATGTCCATAACACTATTTCTGAAAGTTTAGTAACAGTAGCACAACTTAGTTCTTTAACTATCAGATCGCCTGCGAGGTTCCATTTTTCGTCCTTCCCGTGTAGATACTCAAAGTCAACTAGTACAGATTTCATGTTATCTAGAAGGTAGTTTCCTAAATGATGATTCTCCAAATGGTTGGAGTGCGGTTTATATACTTTTCAAAGTCCTTTCACTAAGTATATTAGCTATAGAATATAAATCACATGACGGAGGGGGGTGGCATGCTGAAACACGTATGACAATAGCTCTTAAGAGGTCCAATCGTTGTCCAAAAATTGACAGTAGGTATAACAATAGAACTGTGTTTTCGACAGAAGATTAAAAATGCAGAGACAACAATCTCTTTTTAATGTCAGGCGGTCAAACATTCTCCACAAAAGGTATATTGACAGATGTCTTAAAAGGGGATGTAAAGGTAAATAATGAGCCCTTGGCTAAAATTATTAGACAGATAATTATAGTTTTGTTGAACCCATGTACCCTTAAAGCATTAACGTCTGAAGTACTGTACCAAGAATGCGTACGAGATCTTAGATAAATCTTCAAACGTTTCTTTGTGATATTGTGTATACTAGTTTTTAGGTAACGTTTCAAAAACTTTAACGTAAGAATACGCCTACAGTCAAACCATTCAGCAGTGAGAAAAAATAGGCATTTCAACGTTTCTTATTGTATTGTGCATACTAGATTTAGCTAAGGTTTCAAAAACTGACATAAAAATACGCCTACAATCAAACCATACAATTCAACAAAAGGATTAATTATAACAAAGGAATTGATGCGTCATTCCATTAGTGGGTTTTACGACAGTAAACTTTGGTCTCCGAAGATGCATTGTTAAGAAAAAATTTCTTCAATCAATCAAATATTGACAGGTCTATTGAAATGCTAGGAGTAATAGACAAATAGGTCAAGATTACTATTGTATAATTTATTTACTGGTAAACTATTATGGAGTCAAGTACAAAAAAGTCGTCAAGAATACGTCAGATCTTGGAGATTAACCCTCCAAAAACTACTTATTGTATTATTTATTTTATTGATTTTAGGGGTACTGGAATTCCTTAATCTCTGGTTTCTGAACGTTGACATAAAAATACGCTTACAGTCTAACAATGGGACAGTCAAGGTCAATAGAGTAATTCGCAAAGCACCAAGGGCGAAGGCATCTTCATTTATAGTATTTATAATAAAAGAATTTAGCTTGAATAAGAAAAATATATCGTTGAATTGTTCAATCAAATATTGACAGGCCTATTTTTTTAAAAAAATGGGTGAGTAATCCATAGGAATATAATCAACAGGGAAGGGGGAAAAGTATTGGATAAATAAGATGATCGTATAGTTGTTCAATTTATCTATTCATAGATCACTAGGTAGAGTAGGATGGAAGCACCTTACGTATAACCAAAGGAGAAAATGTAATAGATAATAGCTAGGCATCCTAAAATACAATGGAACTGAAGGGTGGAGAAGCCGAGAAGATATATTCAGCAGGGGGAAGGTGTGGAGGATGTTCGACAAATAAGATCTAACCATAGATTAATAGGTTGAATTGTAGAATGACGATCCCTTAAGTATAACACAAGGAGGAAATGTATTAGACAAATCACAAAATGTTACTGTTTCGTGTATTCTGTTATATAACCATTTATAAAATCAATATCAGTTATAAAAGTATACAAAAACATTTTTTGATAATTTTTTTAAACTTTAATTTTTTATAATTTTTTTCTTATCTTTAATTTAAACTTTTTTCCTTAACTTTATTTTAAACTTTTTTCATTTCTTTTCTTAACTTTATTTTAAACTTTTTTCATTTCTTTTCTTAACTTTATTTTAAACTAATTTTTTAACAAAATACTTTTCAAACACATCTGCACAGATTTTTTCAGGTTTTTAGTACTTTTTTCCTTTTTTAAACATTGTAATAATAAGACTTTCGTTGTTGAATATAACGATAATCTTTATTAAAGTGTATTAGATATGCAAATTTATTATAATATCGCCAATCTAAAAGAACATATTCTTAAAGATAGTGTAAAATTATCAAATTTGCAGGAGGAAAAAATGGTGAAGAAGGGCAAGTGTATTATCCCTCCCTCTACAGAGGGAGGGATAACCGCCTTCAACCTGAAGTCGGACTTGCCCTTCTTCACCATTTTTTCCTCCTGCAAATTTGATAATTTTACACTATCTTTAAGAATATGTTCTTTTAGATTGGCGATATTATAATAAATTTGCATATCTAATACACTTTAATAAAGATTATCGTTATATTCAACAACGAAAGTCTTTGATAGTTATTACAATGTTTAAAAAAGTAAAAAGTACTAAAAACCTGAAAAAATCTGTGCAGATGTGTTTGAAAAGTATTTTGTTAAAAAATTAGTTTAAAATAAAGTTAAGAAAAGAAATGAAAAAAGTTTAAAATAAAGTTAAGAAAAGAAATGAAAAAAGTTTAAAATAAAGTTAAGGAAAAAAGTTTAAATTAAAGATAAGAAAAAAATTATAAAAAATTAAAGTTTAAAAAAATTATCAAAAAATGTTTTTGTATACTTTTATAACTGATATTGATTTTATAAATGGTTATATAACAGAATACACGAAACAGTAACATTTTGTGATTTGTCTAATACATTTTCTCCTTGTGTTATACTTAAGGGATCGTCATTCTACAATTCAACCTATTAATCTATGGTTAGATCTTATTTGTCGAACATCCTCCACACCTTCCCCCTGCTGAATATATCTTCTCGGCTTTTTCACCCTTCAGTTCCATTGTATTTTAGGATGCCTAGCTATTATCTATTACATTTTCTCCTTTGGTTATACGTAAGGTGCTTCCATCCTACTCTCCCTAGTGATCTATGAATAGATAAATTGAACAACTATACGATCATCTTATTTATCCAATACTTTTCCCCCTTCCCTGTTGATTATATTCCTATGGATTACTCACCCATTTTTTTTAAAAAAATAGGCCTGTCAATATTTGATTGAACAATTCAACGATATATTTTTCTTATTCAAGCTAAATTCTTTTATTATAAATACTATAAATGAAGATGCCTTCGCCCTTGGTGCTTTGCGAATTACTCTATTGACCTTGACTGTCCCATTGTTAGACTGTAAGCGTATTTTTATGTCAACGTTCAGAAACCAGAGATTAAGGAATTCCAGTACCCCTAAAATCAATAAAATAAATAATACAATAAGTAGTTTTTGGAGGGTTAATCTCCAAGATCTGACGTATTCTTGACGACTTTTTTGTACTTGACTCCATAATAGTTTACCAGTAAATAAATTATACAATAGTAATCTTGACCTATTTGTCTATTACTCCTAGCATTTCAATAGACCTGTCAATATTTGATTGATTGAAGAAATTTTTTCTTAACAATGCATCTTCGGAGACCAAAGTTTACTGTCGTAAAACCCACTAATGGAATGACGCATCAATTCCTTTGTTATAATTAATCCTTTTGTTGAATTGTATGGTTTGATTGTAGGCGTATTTTTATGTCAGTTTTTGAAACCTTAGCTAAATCTAGTATGCACAAAACAATAAGAAACGTTGAAATGCCTATTTTTTCTCACTGCTGAATGGTTTGACTGTAGGCGTATTCTTACGTTAAAGTTTTTGAAACGTTACCTAAAAACTAGTGTACACAATATCACAAAGAAACGTTTGAAGATTTATCTAAGATCTCGTACGCATTCTTGGTACAGTACTTCAGACGTTAATGCTTTAAGGGTACATGGGTTCAACAAAACTATAATTATCTGTCTAATAATTTTAGCCAAGGGCTCATTATTTACCTTTACATCCCCTTTTAAGACATCTGTCAATATACCTTTTGTGGAGAATGTTTGACCGCCTGACATTAAAAAGAGATTGTTGTCTCTGCATTTTTAATCTTCTGTCGAAAACACAGTTCTATTGTTATACCTACTGTCAATTTTTGGACAACGATTGGACCTCTTAAGAGCTATTGTCATACGTGTTTCAGCATGCCACCCCCCTCCGTCATGTGATTTATATTCTATAGCTAATATACTTAGTGAAAGGACTTTGAAAAGTATATAAACCGCACTCCAACCATTTGGAGAATCATCATTTAGGAAACTACCTTCTAGATAACATGAAATCTGTACTAGTTGACTTTGAGTATCTACACGGGAAGGACGAAAAATGGAACCTCGCAGGCGATCTGATAGTTAAAGAACTAAGTTGTGCTACTGTTACTAAACTTTCAGAAATAGTGTTATGGACATTTTTACCGCCTTATAGTCAATCTACGCTTCCTTCGTCTACACAACGACTCAATAGCTACATCACCAGAAATTTACACGGAATCTCATTTGGATGAGGAGAAACGCCTTATCATAATCTTCGTCGCTGTCTCATGTTAGGTACCCGGTTCGCAGACCGTATATATTGCAAGGGTAATCAAAAATGTTTCTTTCTTTTTAATATTTTAAATAAAGAAGTCATAAATTTGAATGACGTGGATTGTCCAAAGGCCATGGATATAGAAGGTGAGACACGTGTCACCTGTCTCTATGATCATCAAAGAAACACGTTAGCCCGTCATCGTCCGTGAGCATTGGAAAAGTGCCTTTAATACGCTGATTTCGTATACCAGAACTAGGACAGTATAAATTTTATGCTAATAGTGTAAAATTTAAAAAATTAAAGTTAAGTTTATTGCATTTAAATATGGATTTCTTATTGGCATACAAAATAATAGATCATAAAGGAGAACGGTTTTCGTAATTGTTAGTTTGTATAATGTACATTTTTTATAATGGTCCTCTTTAATTAAAATAAGAATATTTTCAAAGCTAATGCATACGTCACAGATGGGGGGGGGTTTATTGGGGGTAAACATCTCAAAAAATTGGTTTGCGGGGGGGGGTAGTAAATACCTTCGTATAACGGGTAGATACTCGAGCATCAAGCCATCTTATGCGTTAGCATCTCGGTCTGCGAAGACTGCATTGACGAAACGTCCTTCGATTTTAATTGTATTAAATGTAATCAATTTGGGCCTCGCAAACAACGCTTCACAGGTGACAAACCCGTGTTTCCTCCGATGCACCTTACGTAATATGTAATTCTTTTTTTGTAAAAATGTCCCTTAAAATGTGTGCTAAATAGAAAACATATGAAACGGTCTAGCCATATTCGTGTATACTTTACTCTGAAATGTTCAGATCGGTAAGTTTTTTAGCATAATAAGCAATATTCCGGTATATTTCATTCATCTGACCACGTCTCTTTCGGTATGGCCGAAAATGTTCATGGAAACCTCAAAAAACTAGGGTATGTCCCCATGCCACGTACGAGTCATCTACACTGCCCTCATTGTGATGGGACTTTAAAAGACGTGCCTGACTGCGGCCAATTAAATTATTTCTGCACATCACGTGATTGTGCGCACTTCAGACGTTGTGTTTTAGTTCAGTCTAAAAACCTAATCCGTATGTCGACCCAAAAAAAGCGAAGACATCTTCTTGACGAGCGAAACTTTTGTACTCTGTGCGGTGAGTTTAAATACCGAATTAAGGACTTGTGCCCGTGTTACAATTGGAAAGATGATTCACCAGAGATTTAAATCAGGTACAGCAGTGACTTTCGAGATGAAATAGAATTGTGGAAGCATCATAGTTAATATAAATCAACTTTTGCTTCATAAAAAAGGGTATGTTTCACTTTGCATTATAACAATGTTTGTATTTTAATCCATATTCATGTGTATTTTAGCCTGTATTCAGCTATAACTTTTGCATGTATTTTATATAAATTCCTTGTAGTTTAGTAATATTCGTATGAAATTCCGTATTCGTTAGTGCAGGGTAAAATTGTTTTTTTTTGGGAGGATTATATAAATGCCAGTATTATAATCAATATTCATGTGTATTTTAGTAGTAGTCAGCTATAATTTTTGCATGTAATGTATATAAATCCCTTGTAATTTAGTATCATTTGTATGAAATTCAGCATTAGTTTATAATAAGCCACTAGTGTATGGTAAAAATTGGTGTTTTTTAGGTAGTATTAAGGAAATGCCAATATTTTAATAAATATTCATGTGTATTTTAGTAGTAGTCAGCTATAACTTTTGCATGTAATGTATATAAATCCCTTGTAATTTAGTATCATTTGTATGAAATTCAGCATTAGTTTATAATAAGCCACTAGTGTATGGTAAAATTGGTGTTTTTTAGGTAGTATTAAGGAAATGCCAGTATTTTAATAAATATTCATGTGTATTTTAGCCAGAATTCAGCTATAACTTTTGCATGTATTTTATATAAATCCCTTGTAGTTTAGTAATATTCGTATGGAATTCAGTATTAATTTCTAATAAGACACTTGTGCAGGGTAAAAATCGTGTCTTTTAGGTAGTTTTATATAAATGCCAGTATTTTAATCAATATTCATGTGTATTTTAGTAGTAATCGTATGAAAAACCGTTAGTAATCAAACTCTGATTCTTCAACCTATACAACTAGAATAACCTAGCATAAGCCTGTGTTTCAGGATCTAGCATAGAATAACCTAGCATAGACCAATCATTCCTGATCTAACATAGAATAACTTAGCAGAAGCCTATCTTTCTTTAGGATCTACCATAGAATAACCTAGCATAAGACTATATTTTGTCAGCATTTACCAAAGAATATACCTAGCAAAAGCCTATCTTTCAAGAACTAATACAGCATATAGGCCTACCAGGATCTACCATAGAATAAGCCTAAAATAGCATAAGCCTATCTTTCACGATCTACCATAGAACGTCTGAACATGGTTACGTATAAATAAAAAAGCCGATGGAATGTCTTAACACGTTTGTGTGAGTCATAAATCACTCCAAATACAGATTCCATTGATAACAATACAAATGGTTTAGCCACGCCCCCTTTTTAGGTCCTAAACCACCTGGTATGTAGCCAATTGAAGAAAGGACAATAAAATAAGCATCAGTCAATATACCCTCAGGCTAAATATCAACCCCAGGCTTCCAAGAAAATCTCTCGATAAAGATGATTAGGTCATCACCTTTCAAGCCGTAAAGACCTGTCGCAAAGAATGTCCACCAATGTCGGAGATCGTGTTTTAGATTACCGCGTGAGATATTATTTTTAAATCTTACGCAAGGCATTAAGTTGTTCTTTGATATACAACGCGTTAAGTCGTTTTCTCGCGTAGAGTTCTAAAACTAATTTTTCGAGATCTTTAGTTTTGACTTTGAAGGTATGATAAAGTTATTCGGTGTTTTCACTTACAGTTGATTGTTGAGATTTGGTTGTGGAGTAGGTGGTTGAATATGAGATTGAGCAAATGAGTCCCTAATTCTGTTCAAAACGGTCTGGGCAAGATGGGATTCGTGACGAAAAACCTGGAAAACCCACAAAGATGGCGGCCACTGTTAAGGCGGGGGAGCCTAGTTTTTGCGTTTTCTCTCTTTTTTTTGGAGGAACACCTGTCAATATTTGATTTTGTATGCTTAAATGTAAGAATAAATTTATAAAGACCATAATATAAGGTGAGAAATATTTATCTCACAAGAACAATGAAGACTAATTTGTGTTAATAGAAAAGTCAGCAAACAAACCACCAGTCAATTAAAATATATACAATTTTACAAATTTAAAATTATTTAATGTAACCATAAGGTGCTGTAGTATAATCGGGGAAAACGCGAACTTTATCTACGACCACCTGATATGTTTTGGTCTGTTCTATCGTAATTAAAGTATGATTGGGTAGCCGTCGTATTTGGGGTCCAATGGGTACCTGTACAGCGTTTATTTCAGGTTTCCCCTGGTTGTTCACCCCTAATAATTTTTTCAGGATATCAAAATTAACATAATTTTCAGTAGATGTGTTTAAGTAGAATCCTTTAACTTTAATAATGTTAGTAATTTTAGAGACTAAACAAGGCGGTAGAGGGGAGGTAAAAAAAGGGGGGATGTTTGGCAGATGTATAAGTTGGATATTCCCATAATCATTTTCATTCCTCATCATGAACTCGGAGCTTCAGAGATATCGTACTTTTTACTCCTGGCCTCAAGACGGAAACTATATAAAAACTTTAAGCAGAGCGGGATTTTATTCATTACATACCGACGATCTAGTACAGTGCTTCGAATGCGATGGAATATTATTAGCATGGAAACCCGATGATAATCCTTACGAAGAACATTTAAAACATTTCCCCAAATGCAACTTTATTAGAGGTGGGCAAACAAAAAATATACCCTTCAGTTTTGATGAAACAGAAACATACACCAAAAGTATAAATAAAGAAATCAAGACCGAGGAAAAAACACCCGAAAAACCCATGGAAAACACTGAAGAACTTTATCATACCTTTAAAGTTAAAACTAAAGATCTCGAAAGACTAGTCCTAGAACTCTACACTAGAAAACAACTTAACGCTTTGTATATCAAAGAACGACTTGATGCCTTGCGTAAGATTTAAAAATAATATTAAAATTTATCTTCTTCCTTACGAAGATAGACGAAATTATTTTAGAATTAATCAAATACATTTTAATATGAAAATTGAAAATGTATCTTTAATATTAAAACCTATACTTTTAAAGAAAATAAATAACTTTTCACTTTATATTATGGTCTTCATTTTTTTCACTTTATATTATGGTCTTCATTTATAAGCCTACAAATTGAGAACTTATCTTTAATATTAGAACTTTTAAAGAAAATAACTTTTTACATTATATTATGGTCTTTATAAATTTACTCCTACCAAAAATCCTTTAAGCATACAAAATCAATCAAAGATTGACAGGTATTCCTCCCCAAAAAAGAGAGAAAACGTAGAAACTAGGCTCCCCCGCCTTAACAGTGGCCGCCATCTTTGTAGCTCATACTGGCTGCATACTCGCTCATCTATACTATACTGAATTATTTTTACAAGGTGCAAAATAATAGTAAAGAATTATTATGTCTTCGAATAATTTAAAAAAACTATGAAAAATGAAACACTAGAATGTATACTTTATAATAATGAATATAAAAATATAAACCAAGGTTTTTGGCATATTCCGTTACGGCTGTACTGAAATCAGTTTTTAAATTTGGGTCAGACGATGCTTCGACATTAACGCTTGGGTATTCACTACTGGTATCAGGGAAATCTTGTGGTTCGCGGTTCGATTCAGGTAGTGAATGTATATAGTTTATATTTTCTAATTGAAATATTTGGTTACTACAAAAATTTGTTTGGCCCCTGTGCTTCCTAAAGAGGTGGGACGAAAATGTGGAAATGACTCCGTAAATCTTTCCTTCTACACATTGAAATGGGCATGTAATACCTGTTCCACTACCGATATGATCTTTTAAGTGCTTAACGTATTTTTTAAAATCTTGAAACGTGAAACTACACTCTTAAACCGAACATTTTACCAAGCCTGCATGAATTCCTGTTTCTGTTCTGCATCGTTTGTAAGGTTGTGGTTCAAGTGTTTCATTGTCGTGCCTTTTCTTGTGTTTGCTTTGGCAGTGGCTTATCAGTGTATTATAGTTCCACGAAGAAAAGGGGCATGTAGTATAGAAACATGGATATTGGAGGTTTGGAACGTTTTTATGAAGTTTGTAATATTTTACGTAGTCCCAAGGTTCAAATGAGCTAAACCCACACACAGTGCATTTCCTAATAGAATCCATGGCCTGAATCTAAAATTTTTATGTAGATTTATTTTAGTTAACAAAATTCGATGGTATTCGCTGATTTTGCTAACCAGTAGGGACTTGACAATATTCCGTCCTGCAAACTTATGACAGCTAGAAAAGACATCAGAAAGAGAGCAGTAGAGAAGATAAAACGACATCCATTATACAGAGTAAGTAAACCATGTAGGCAGGGTATGCAGCCAGGAAGGCGAAGAAAAGGAGTCGTATTGTGGGATGAATTAGAATTCTACACAGTGAACCTAACCTTCCACAGTGGAAGAAATGGGGCTGCTAAAGAAAACTGGATTAAATTGGTTTATTCTTGACACACTTGTAATGAATTTCTATTTTGCCCCCACTTTCCAACAAATGAGTAGTATTCTCAAAATCATACTCTTGCTATGATTTAGAAGTTGCCATAGTATTTGGTCTCCGCACACTTTTTATGAACAAAGGACTCAGAGCTGATAAATTCTCGGAACTAAGGGTAGCTTGACCAGTGTAACGGGCTTTACCCACTTTATCAATGTACAAAAATATTCTCTTCGGCACTCAATGAAATTTTAAGGAATAGTCGTCCGCTTGGTATAGCGTTAAGGCTAAACATTCGGTGTGTGGAACCAAGAACGTTATAGGGCTTCAACGTTATCTTTCCAACAAATTTAGTCCAAATTGTTTGAAGCCAAATCTAATTTCATTGTTGTTCAGATACCATTTGTTTCGTTTCAAGAAAACAGACTCTATTTTACCCCTGACTTTTCAAAAGGCTCTAGCCGCAGCTATTACGAGAAGGCACTTTGTATTGCGTGTTGGTCGGAAATCTGATGGCACTCGCCACATGATAAGTTCTAATCAAGTTACCCATCTCTCCCGATGTGGGACTTTAAATCGCGATTGGCAGTCTAAACTGCGCTTATCATACGTTTCCTTTACTACCTCTCACTAATGTATGCCTAAATAAGATTTTGCTAAAATTTCGTCACACTAACTGACATGTCACATGCATGCTAAAAGACTAGGGGCTGAAATACCCAAAATTCCCCAAAAAAGAAAAGTACAATAACTGAGTTACAGGTAGAGCTACGACGAAATTGCCAAGACCCTATTTGTTAACAAAATGTTATCATAAGTTTATATGTTCAATAAATTTAATACTGGTTATGGAGATCTCGAGTAATGTAAAGTTCTAAGTATGCAAACTTCAGAGCCTGCTAATTTTTTAGCTCAGTGTCATCCCCCTATCTGGCACGTACAGTTTTCCCTCAGGAAAGTAGACTGTGCATCCCTCCCTCTGGGCGCGAGGGAGAGATACACAGTCTACTTCCCTTTCTAACGCCATCGTGAAGCTACGCACGGTGAGGAGCTCTGAAGAAGATCTAGGTGATAGCTGTCTATAGTTTGCTCTAAAGGGACTAGAAAAAATTGCTCCCTCTTTCAGCTAAAATTTCAGTGCAGTGTTGTCCGGCGTTCTGTGAGCCAAGATAGTCAAGTACTGAGTGAAACTGAACCGCTACCTTTTCTCTCTGGTACCTCTTGATTAGCCGTCGCGCTGGCAATGTTGGATTAACTCTTTAGTGGAAACTATATACTAAAACTGAGGGACTTATGCCACTCAGCATAATAGGTGTACCCCAACATTTAAAAGCCCTAGTGTGACATTTCTAACCTTACTCTGTGTACAGGGAATGTTAGAGTGATTATTACCTCGGCTAACAGAATATCATAAGAAAAAATATATCTTATGGGCCTTTGAACATGATTATGTAGAGCTATTTATGTGTGTATATGCTTAAATAATGTTAGTAAAGTTACCTTTAATCCAGAAGAATTGCAGTTTAATTGAGTGGCTTTCTCTTGAGGATAGTAACTTTTATTCACTTATGTAATTCGATTTCAGGACAATAAACCTACAATTCCAGGACACGAGTGTGATACAATTTAAAAAATGAATTAAGATATGTATAATACAATACATATTAAAATATATAATCTTATATTTATAAAGTAACGTAAAATCAAACTCACCGGATATTTAGCTTGAAGGCATAATTATCTCTTCGTATTCAAATTTCAAATGATTTTACAAATAACGGCCGTTGCTAGCTGACGAATAACGGTAACGTGGTCCGAAGGGGTCTAAGGTCAATATGTGAAAGGGTACTGTCTCGTAAGACCGAATTTCCATTCGACTAAACGATAAAATAGCCTAATTATATTAAATATAGCCAGGTGGCGGGTTTCTATTGAATGGAGATTAGACTGCGGAACGAAAGGTCTCAGGTTCGAATCCCCGAAGGCATGATCATAATATATAAAACTAATTACAAGTATTACTAATAATATTTCTCACTTTCGGTCAATTTTAAAAATAAGTAGGTTGAAAGTATAATGAAGAAGAGAAATTGCAAAGTTAAGAAATTGGTTTTGAAATTAGCAATTGGTAGCATCACTGACTTTTCAAAATATTTTTATTTTCATATGGGCCCTTTCATAATAAATGCGGACCCTTTCCAAAAGGCTTATATGGTTAGGTAAGGTTATGTTATATTGCTTCAAGGTTTAAATTAAAGCGCTTCAAGGTTTAAAATAAAGTGCTTCAAGGTTTAAAATAAAGCGCTTCAAGGTTTAAAAATAAAGTGCTTCAAGGTTTAAAATAAAGTACTTAATGTTCAAATTATAGTATGTAAAACTTAATTTTACGGTGGATTATACAGTAAAATATACGTTAAATTTATACATAATAGTGTAACTATCTGTGTTTTTAATTATATACTACTGTATTCTTCACGGCAGAATACTATTTTTCCGGAAAACAGCAACGTTCTATTAATAATAACATATCCTGCACTTTCGTTTGAGAAATAAAAACTAACCGTTATTCCCACAGTCGTTAACATATAAAAACAATGTTTTGCTGTATATTTAAAATCAAGGTAATGTAATTTAAAAAAGAGCGACTACCTGTATATATTAAGGCTTGTTAGAGGTTTTTCAGGATAACAGCATTAAACAATCAAAAACATGGTGAAAACTATGGTTTCTTTGACATTAGTTTCTCAAATTGTATACCCGGCTATCCTTAAAATTCCAATTCCCTCGTTTAACTGAAAATATAAGTTGTTTGTCTCAGATTTTCATATCTTGATAAAACATTACCCTTGTAGCCCCTCGAACTCCCAATAATAGTCGGAATAAATTTTACACTTTCATTTGAGGCCAAAGTACCTAGGCCGAGTCTATTTTGGCCGGTTTTTCCGGCCAAATTAGCCCAAGACTATTTTAGCCGGTTTGTCCGGCTAAAATAGCGGCCATTGCCCCGATCACTATTTTAGCCGGTTTTTCCGGCCAAAATAGTCTACGAGTAGAGTGGAGCTATTTTGGCCGGTTATTCCGGCGTGGGACAAATCCGGCCAAAATAGCGGCCCCCTAGCTCAGGGCTATTTAGGCCGGTTTTTTACTGTATGGCAATTATCCGGCCAAAATAGTCTTTGCCGCGCGGGCCACACTATTTCGGCCGGTTTTTACAACTTAGGCGAAATTAGCTGCACCTTACTCAAGGACTATTTAGGCCGAGTTTTACGGCCTCTAAAATCTTTCGACCAAAATAGTCATCGCCGCGCGGCCGAGACTATTTTGGCCGGGTTTTCCCTCGTGGGACGAATCAAGCCAAAATAGCGACCATCCTAGCTCAGGGCTATTTTGGCCGGTTTTTATTATCTTGTAAGTTTCCGTCTCAAAAAGTCTTTATCGCACGGGGCCACACTATTACGGCCGGTTTTTAAAGCACGGACTAATTAAGAGAAGAATGTTTTCCAATTATGATCAGCTAATTCAAATGAATTAGGCACTTGTAAATAAGTCTTTTAAATATTCGCGTAAGTCTTTTAAATATTCGCATAAGTCATTTAAATATTCACGTAAGTCTTTTAAATATTCGCATAAGTCCGTTAAATATTCGAATAGGTCTACAACATTTCTCCACAAGGTCCGTCCACACTAGAAGTATTTTTCAGTTTCGCTCGCGCGCGCATCGCACGCCAGTTACACGCCTCGTTCACACACAAAATATTTGCTTCGCACGCGAGATCGCTCTGTACGCAGCACCAAGAAAATTTGTTTGAAATTTCAAACATTTTCGCGTCGTACGCGCCAACGCAGCCAATCAGGAGAGGCAATGAAATGAATGAATCACGTGATATTTTTAAGATGGCGTCGATCGGTGAAACACACCGCAAGCAGTGTTTAGAAATGAATATAATCTCGTGATATTTTCTCTACTTTTAATAAATCGTAGAAATAAAATGAAAAATAAAAAAAGAAGAATAATATGGGTTTTGGGAAGTATTCGCTGACCGTGAGAAAGACGGAGATTTTCATAATTTAGTCCCGTAGTTAAGGATGTACTCAACAGAACAGAAGCTTAGAAAGGCAAAGAGCAAACTAGACTTCGAAGTTCCGGCATTTCCTATTGGTTGAAACAAACAGGTGTGGCACTTGCGCTCGTTACAATGCATGCAGCAACTCTTACAATCATTTCACCAATGGTCGTCTTTCCTTGATGAGAGGGTCCTCCAGATGTGCATGTTGTCTCCTTCGACTGGTCGAAGGCTTTTGACTCGGTGTGCCACAAGCGACTCTCGTACAAGCTTGAACGTATTGGAGTTTCGGGACCTGTTCTTCTCTGGTTTCGGAACTTCCTGTCCAACCGCTTTCAACGCGTGATTTATCGATTAGAGTTCAGTTCCTACCGCCATGTTCTATCTGGAGTTCCACAAGGCTCGGTTCTCGCACCATTGCTTTTCAACGTGTTTGTGGCCGACCTACCGTCCGTTTTATCTGAACGATGTTCCATCTATCAATATGCGGATGACAGTTACATTTCTCAGAACATACGCGAGGCATCCGACCGGTCTGATTTGCAGGAAAATATCGATCGAGTTTATCAATGGGGTGTTGCCAACAACATTTTGCTTAATATCCGGAAATGTAATTTCATGTTTCTGACAAGAAGAAAATATCTAGATGACGTTTCCTATCGGATCAACGACACTCCAATGACGCGTGTTGTCTTCATGCGGCTACTTGGAGTCAGGGTCAGCGGCGACCTAGGCTGGGCTTCTCATGTCGCCTTTTCTGCTAACCGTGCCAAACGTTTGTGTGGATTAATTCGTAGAACGACTGGCTACTCCAGGGCGTCCCTAACCCTCTACCACTCGATGTGTCTACCTGTTTTGGAGTTTGCATCCCCGGTTTGGAATCCTTACCTGAAGAAAGATATTTCTACCTTAGAAGGTGTTCAACGGCGTTTCACAAGCTTCATTCTGAAGTCTCCCAAACCGCATAAAATCAATCATATACCATATGTAGACAGACTGCGCACCTTACATCTTTTGCCACTGTCCGTTCGTCGTGATGTCTGCGATATGGTTACACTAGTCCGCCTTGCCACTTCACCTACCTTCCACCTACACGAATTTTTGACCTTGAACCCGAGACACGCCATTCCAACGTTCTCAATAGAATATGCGCGATGCCTTGCCTTGAAGAACTCATTCTTCTACAGAAGCGCTAGTGCTTGGAACGCGTTACCTGAAAACCTCAGACCAGACGCTACTCATTCATCGATTTTACAGTTTCGGTCTTTAATTTCGAAATTTTTGCTAGATGCCTGGGTTTATGATTTTACTTCAAATTAATTAACTTTCATTCATTTTATCTTTTGTATATTTATATCTGTGTACTAAGTGTTTTTGTATTGTCCCGGTAACCACCATGAATAGGCTTTGCCTCTGTGGTTGCCTGCGGTTTTCTCCCTAAATAAATAAATATTATTATTATTATTATTATTATTATTATTAAAATAAACTTCGTGTGTGTGGACGAGATGCGAGCGAAGCGCGCCAAGCTAGAGATCGGGCAACGGGTGCGAGGCGTGCGAAATATCTGTCGTGTGGATGGAAAACATTGGCCTACTTCTACAACATTTTCCACGAGTCTCTTAAATGTCCCCGTAAGTGTATAAAATGCCCCCTTACGTCTATAAATATCCCCGTAAGTCTATAAAATGTCCTCGTAAGTCTATAAATGTCCTCGTAAGTCTATAAATGTCCCCGTAAGTCTATAAATGTCCCCGTAATTCTATAAAAATGTCCCCGTAAGTCTATAAAATGTCCCCAAGAGTCTATAAAATGTCCCCAAGAGTCTAAAAAAATATATCCCATAAGTCTAAAAAATATTTCCCATAAGTCTACAAAATATTCCTGGAAATCTCAGGGAAATTTGTTTTCCAAAAGTTGTACGAACCCTGATGGAAATATTTCGTAGAATTATGGAAATATTTTGTAGACTTTTGAGGAATATTTTAAGACTTACGGGGAACATTATGTAGACTTATGGAAATATTTCGTAGACTTATGGAAATATTTCGTAGAATTATGGAAATATTTTGTAGACTTTTGAGGAATATTTTAAGACTTACGGGGAACATTATGTAGACTTATGGAAATATTTCGTAAACTTATGGAAATATTTGGTAGACTTTTGAGGAATATTTTAAGACTTACGGGGAACATTTCTTAGATTTATGGAAATGTAGACTTATGGAAATATTTGGAGACTTTCGGGGACATTTTACAGACTTGTGGAGAAATTTTATAGCCTTATGCGAATATATTACAGACTTATGCGAATATATTACAGACTTACGCGAATATATTACAGACTTACGCGAATATATTACAGACTTACGCGAATATATTACAGACTTACGCGAATATATTACAGACTTATGCGAATATATAACAGGCTTATGCGAATATATTACAGGCTTATGCGAATATATTACAGACTTATGCGAATATATTACAGACTTATGCGAATATTTTACAGACTTATGCGAATATTTTACAGACTTATGCGAATATTTTACAGACTTATGCGAATATTTTACAGACTTATGCGAATATTTTACAGACTTATGCGAATATTTTACAAACTTATATGAATATTTTAAAAACGTATGGTAAATATTTTATCGCCTTATTTACAAATGGCTAGTTCAAATGAATTAGCTAATCATAACCAAGCCATTCTCACTGTTCTCAGGTGAAATGACGTAATTTCCGGAGAATGGGACCATCAGGAGTCTCTGGGAACTCTTTCCCAAACTATGGAGAATTTGCGACCATTACCTATAAGTATAAGCTCATAAGATATGTTCCATAAGTTTGAAACTGGTTATTGAGAGCTTGTCTTGAGGTGACGTAGGTTGAATGTCATAGATTCTCGTAAAGTGACGGCTGGTAAGGCGCTGTCCAAGGCTTAGTACAGACTAAATAGGAAGATGGACTGCAAAACCGAGTATAGTCAATTCTCAAGTCGTTCTCGAGCTAGCTCTCATTAAGCCACTAGCATTACGAAGTATAGGTAGTGTCATACTTATGGAACATATCTTATAAACTTATGCTATAAATTATGTAATTGGAAAATATTCTTCTCTTAATTAGTCCGTGCTTTAAAAACCGGCCGTAATAGTGTGGCCCCGTGCGATAAAGACTTTTTGAGACGGAAACTTACAAGATAATAAAAACCGGCCAAAATAGCCCTGAGCTAGGAGGGTCGCTATTTTGGCTTGATTCGTCCCACGAGGGAAAACCCGGCCAAAATAGTCTCGGCCGCGCGGCGATGACTATTTTGGTCGAAAGATTTTAGAGGCCGTAAAACTCGGCCTAAATAGTCCTTGAGTAAGGTGCAGCTAATTTCGCCTAAGTTGTAAAAACCGGCCGAAATAGTGTGGCCCGCGCGGCAAAGACTATTTTGGCCGGATAATTGCCATACAGTAAAAAACCGGCCTAATTAGCCCTGAGCTAGGGGGCCGCTATTTTGGCCGGATTTGTCCCACGCCGGAATAACCGGCCAAAATAGCTCCACTCTACTCGTAGACTATTTTGGCCGGAAAAACCGGCTAAAATAGTGATCGGGGCAATGGCCGCTATTTTAGCCGGACAAACCGGCTAAAATCGTCTTGGGCTAATTTGGCCGGAAAAACTGGCCAAAATAGACACGTCGTATTTGGAAAGTTCATGTAAATTAAAATTATGAATACTTTTATTCTTCTTTAACTTGAACTCACAAAGTATCTAAATTACAACAATAGGAATATAAAATGGTATTTTATGATTTTAAACAGTTACTTTTAACTGAAAATTCTAAAGTAAATGGTTTAACTATTAATTGGTTTTTGGGATGAACCGGTACCGATACCATATCGTATCGGCACCGATACTCGGGGTTTCCCGATAGTATCGGATCGGTTGGTTTAATCCGATACTAAACCGATAATCGTTTAACATGCGTTATATGGCGCTACATGACATTTCTAGGTCTTTCGTTAACGTATTTATGGTGATAATATCTCATTTCTATGAATTTCAATCGTGAAGAGATCTCATTTATATAAAAAGTACCTGAATTCAGTTTATTTAACAACAATTAAGCGAAAATCTTTCTTAGTACGCGCCTGTAGGGATGAACCGGTACTGATAACATATCGGTATCGGTTGAAGTATCGGGTTTTCGATCTTAGTGAATAAATATTGGTATCGGTTTATGTTTGCACCGGTATCGATCGATATCGGGTTAAGCCTGGTATCGGCCATCTCTAATTGGTTTTATTCAAATTTACGAGCTCTTCGTCGTGCAAACTGCAAAGTCATCGATAATTTCGTCAAAGCTAATTTGGCGTACAAGTTCCGACTCAATACTAAGCATCCCAAGTTCGGTTAGTCTTTCTTGACCCATTGTTAACCGTCGCTCGTTCTTCATAAGGCTCAATTTACTGAAACTTCTTTCAGCGTCGGCAACGGATATAGGAATCGAGCGAAATATTGGAATTGCAACGCAAATATTTGCAAATAGCGAGACAAATTTATTTTCCTCAATTTGTTTAGAAGTTCAAAAGATTTTAATTTGGTCTCATTAATGTTCGAATGATGAATTTTCTTTAAAAATTTCAATTCATCGATGATTTCTATAGACATGTCACCTTTGTATTCATTTATTAGACAGGAACACATCTCTTCCAATTTTTCTTCGGGGAAATCTATGTACATCCATAACACTTTAAAGCTATTACATAGTTTTTGTGCCTTGGCGAAACGGTCGTGTAATCCTTTTATAATAGAATCCATGGTCTTGTAAAACACGTCCACTTTAAATTTGGTTTCTGAAGTGTTTTCCCTGTTCTCAGTCACCGTAGCACCCGGTGTTTCATGTTTCTTGTGACCCTCATCAAAAACGTGTTTTCTTGTCATAGCTCGTCTTAGTGGCAGTTCAGATTCTACGTCAAGATTTGAAGAAACAATTTTAGATTCTTGTAAAATTGAATTCCACTTCTCACGAAGTTCAGCCACTTCCTTCAAAAGACCATCGATATTTTCCACTTCATTATCTAGTGTTGCACTTCGTAATTGTAAAAATTTATTGCGCTCATCCATGGCTACAAGTATTTTCAGCCAAATTTTTGCCAAAAGAGTCGACCTAAACTGATCGAAGTACTTCAAAATTCCAGATAATTCCGTCTTGCACTTAGCCGAAAGATTAAGCTCAACAGACCAACGAATAAGAGCTTGTCTAACGCGAGGGTGGTTTTTCGCTATTGGTTTTACACAATCGACTCTCGCAGACCACCTAGTCTTAGAAAGACTCTGAATTGAGTATTTCGTTTCTTATAAAAGAATTAGCCAGCGCTGACGACTATGCGACGAAAAGTTATATACTCCTTGCAGCGTCCCGAAAAAGGTTATGACTTCTGGGCAACATTATGCAGAATTTACTCAACATAAATTTAAGCTATGCGAAGCGCAGTTAAAAAACACAGCAGATGGATTTAGTTCTGAGATTCTAGCTTAAACGCCCTTGTACATGCCTGCCATGTTCGAACCATTGTCGTACCATTGGGCCCTACAATCTTCAAAAGGAATATTCCACTGCTTTAACTGTGAAAGCATCATTTCACATATGTCTTTTCCTTTCTTCTGGTTGCAGTTGATGAAACCCAAGAATCACACGTGCACATTGAGACTGTTTGCCATCGTCGTGCACATATCTTATGAGAGATATTGTTTGTTCGTTGTGAGCTATGTCAGGTATTGCGTCAACAATTACCGCATAGTATTTATATTTTTCACGCTGCCTTAGAATCAAGTTAAGAATTCTCTTCTGACAAACGTCAATAATATCGTTTTGCATTTCTGGCGAAAGATAGTGAGCTTGTAGCCTATTGCCTTTTTCTTGAGCTTCTTTTATTTTTGTGACATGATCTCTCATGCCTGAATCATATTTGGCTAGAAGTTTAATTATTCCCAAAAAATTTCCGTTGTCTTTATTTCCTAATTTACACGATGAACCTCTGAAGGCTAAGTTCCTTTCTCCCAAAAAAAGAACAACAGTGATTATTCTATCAAAAACCTATGAATCAAGTAGAACGTTTCACTTTCGATGGTTTCAAATTGGAGGTAAGGTCATGACTAGTTGGAAGAGAAGCGGAGAATAGAAATTGGTTCGCAGGCATTAAGAGACGGCAAGGTGTTGGGTAAGAGACGGAAAGGTGTCGGGTGAGAGACGGCAAGGTGTCGGGTGATAGACGGCAAGGTGTCGGGTGATAGACGGCAAGGTGTCGGGTAAGAAACGGCAAGGTGTCGGGTAAGAAACGGCAAGGTGTCGGGTAAGAAACGGCAAGGTGTCGGGTGAGAAACGGCAAGGTGTCGGGTGAGAGACGGCAAGGTGTCGGGTGAGAGACGGCAAGGTGTCGGGTAAGAAACGGCAAGGTGTCGGGTGAGAGACGGCAAGGTGTCGGCTGCAAATATCTTGGATATGAAACCTGCCGTTGGGGGCTTCTAACACCTGTAATTTGATCACCTGCCGTTGGTGGCTTATAATATCTGGGATTTGATCACCTGCCGTTGGTGGCTTCTAAAATCTTGGATTTTATCACCTGCAGTTGGGGGCGTCTAATATCTGAGATTTGATCACCTGCCGTTGGCGGCTTCTAATATCTGGGATTTGATCACCTGCCGTTGGTGGTTTCGAATATCTGGGATTTGATCACCTGCCGTTGGGGGCTGCTAATATCTTAGAATTGAAACCTGCCGTTGGGGGCTGGAAATATCTTGGATTTGATACCTCCCGTTGAGGACTTCTTATATCTTGAATATGATCACCCGTTGTTGGGGGCTTCTAATATCTGGGATTGATCGCCTGCCGTTAGTGGCTTCTAATATGTGGGATTTGATCACCTGCTGTTAATGGCTTCGAATATCTGGGATTTGATCACCTGCCGTTGGGGGCTGCTAATATCTTAGAATTGAAACCTGCCGTTGGGGGCTGGAAATATCTTGGATTTGATACCTGCCGTTGGGGACTTCTTATATCTTGAATATGATCACCCGTTGTTGGGGGCTTCTAATATCTGGGATTGATCGACTGCCGTTGGTGGCTTCTAATATGTGGGATTTGATCACCTGCTGTTGGTGGCTTCGAATATCTGGGATTTTATCACCTGCCGTTGGTGGCTTCTAAAATCTTGGATTTTATCACCTGCAGTTGGGGGCATCTAATATCTGGGATTTGATCACCTGCCGTTGGCGGCTTCTAATATCTGGGAATTGATCACCTGCCGTTGGTGGTTTCGAATATCTGGGATTTGATCACCTGCCGTTGGGGGCTGCTAATATCTTAGAATTGAAACCTGCCGTTGGGGGCTGGAAATATCTTGGATTTGATACCTGCCGTTGGGGACTTCATATATCTTGAATATGATCAACCGTTGTTGGGGCTTCTAATATCTGGGATTGATCGACTGCCGTTGGTGGCTTCTAATATGTGGGATTTGATCACCTGCTGTTGGTGGCTTCGAATATCTGGGATTTTATCACCTGCCGTTGGGGGCTGCTAATATCTTAGAATTGAAACCTGCCGTTGGAGGCTGCTAATATCTGGGATTTGAAACTTGCCGTTTTGGGCTGGAAATATTTTGGATTTGATACCTGCCGTTGGGGACTTCTTATACCTTGAATATGATCACCCGTTGTTGGGGGCTTCTAATATCTGGGATTGATCACCTGCCGTTGGTGGCTTCTAATATGTGGGATTTCATCACCTGCCGTTGTGGGCTTCTTATATCTTGAATATGATCACCCGTTGTTGGGGGCTTCTAATATCTGGGATTGATCGCCTGCCGTTGGTGGCTTCGAATATCTGGCATTTTATCACCTGCTGTTGGTGGCTTCTAAAATCTTGGATTTTATCACCTGCAGTTGGGGGCGTCTAATATCTGGGATTTGATCAACTGCCGTTGGCGGCTTCTAATATCTGGGATTTGATCACCTGCCGTTGGTGGTTTCGAATATCTGGGATTTGATCACCTGCCGTTGGGGGCTGCTAATATCTTAGAATTGAAACCTGCCGTTGGGGGCTGGAAATATCTTGGATTTTATACCTGCCTTTGGGGCTTCTTATATCTTGAATATGATCACCCGTTGTTGGGGGCTTCTAATATCTGGGATTGATCGCCTGCCGTTGGTGGCTTCTAATATGTGGGATTTGATCACCTGCTGTTGGTGGTTTCGAATATCTGGGATGTTATCACTTGCCGTTGGGGGCTGCTAATATCTTAGAATTGAAACCTGCCGTTGGAGGCTGCTAATATCTGGGATTTGAAACTTGCCGTTGGGGGCTGGAAATATCTTTTATTTGATACCTGCCGTTGGGGACTTCTTATACCTTGAATATGATAACCCGTTGTTGGGGGCTTCTAAAATCTGGGTTTTTATCACCTGCAGTTGGGGGCGTCTAATATCTGGGATTGATCACCTGCCGTTGGTGGCTTCTAATATATGGGATTTGATCACCTGCCGTTGTGGGCTTCTTATATCTTGAATATGATCACCCGTTGTTGGGGGCTTCTAATATCCGGGATTTGATCAACTGCCGTTGGCGGCTTCTAATATCTGGGATTTGATCACCTGCCGTTGGTGGTTTCGAATATCTGGGATTTGATCACCTGCCGTTGGGGGCTGCTAATATCTTAGAATTGAAACCTGCCGTTGGGGGCTGGAAATATCTTGGATTTGATACCTGCCGTTGGAAACTTCTTATATCTTGAATATGAAAAATCGTTGTTGGGGGCTTCTAATATCTGGGATTGATCGACTGCCGTTGGTGGCTACTAATATGTGGGATTTGATCACCTGCTGTTGGTGGCTTCGAATATCTTGGATTTTATCACCTGCCGTTGGGGGCTGCTAATATCTTAGAATTGAAACCTGCCGTTGGAGGCTGCATATATCTGGGATTTGAAACTTGCCGTTGGGGGCTGGAAATATCTTGGATTTGATACCTGCCGTTGGGGACTTCTTATACCTTGAATATGATCACCCGTTGTTGGGGGCTTCTAATATCTGGGATTGATCACCTGCCGTTGGTGGCTTCTAATATGTGGGATTTGATCACCTGCCGTTGTGGGCTTCTTATATCTTGAATATGATCACCCGTTGTTGGGGGCTTCTAATATCTGGGATTGATCGCCTGCCGTTGGTGGCTTCTAATATCTGGGATTTGATCACCTGCCGTTGGTGGTTTCGAATATCTGGGATTTGATCACCTACCGTTGGGGGCTGCTAATATCTTAGAATTGAAACCTGCCGTTGGTGGCTGGAAATATCTTGGATTTGATACCTGCCTTTGGGGCTTCTTATATCTTGAATATGATCACCCGTTGTTGGGGGCTTCTAATATCTGGGATTGATCGCCTGCCGTTGGTGGCTTCGAATATCTGGGATTTTATCACCTGCCGTTGGTGGCTTCTAAAATCTTGGATTTTATCACCTGCAGATGGGGGCGTCTAATATCTGGGATTTGATCACCTGCCGTTGGCGGCTTCTAATATCTGGGAATTGATCACCTGCCGTTGGTGGTTTCGAATATCTGGGATTTGATCACCTGCCGTTGGGGGCTGCTAATATCTTAGAATTGAAACCTGCCGTTGGGGGCTGGAAATATCTTGGATTTGATACCTGCCGTTGGGGACTTCATATATCTTGAATATGATCAACCGTTGTTGGGGCTTCTAATATCTGGGATTGATCGACTGCCGTTGGTGGCTTCTAATATGTGGGATTTGATCACCTGCTGTTGGTGGCTTCGAATATCTGGGATTTTATCACCTGCCGTTGGGGGCTGCTAATATCTTAGAATTGAAACCTGCCGTTGGAGGCTGCTAATATCTGGGATTTGAAACTTGCCGTTTTGGGCTGGAAATATTTTGGATTTGATACCTGCCGTTGGGGACTTCTTATACCTTGAATATGATCACCCGTTGTTGGGGGCTTCTAATATCTGGGATTGATCACCTGCCGTTGGTGGCTTCTAATATGTGGGATTTCATCACCTGCCGTTGTGGGCTTCTTATATCTTGAATATGATCACCCGTTGTTGGGGGCTTCTAATATCTGGGATTGATCGCCTGCCGTTGGTGGCTTCGAATATCTGGCATTTTATCACCTGCCGTTGGTGGCTTCTAAAATCTTGGATTTTATCACCTGCAGTTGGGGGCGTCTAATATCTGGGATTTGATCAACTGCCGTTGGCGGCTTCTAATATCTGGGATTTGATCACCTGCCGTTGGTGGTTTCGAATATCTGGGATTTGATCACCTGCCGTTGGGGGCTGCTAATATCTTAGAATTGAAACCTGCCGTTGGGGGCTGCTAATATCTTAGAATTGAAACCTGCCGTTGGGGGCTGGAAATATCTTGGATTTTATACCTGCCTTTGGGGCTTCTTATATCTTGAATATGATCACCCGTTGTTGGGGGCTTCTAATATCTGGGATTGATCGCCTGCCGTTGGTGGCTTCTAATATGTGGGATTTGATCACCTGCTGTTGGTGGTTTCGAATATCTGGGATGTTATCACTTGCCGTTGGGGGCTGCTAATATCTTAGAATTGAAACCTACCGTTGGAGGCTGCTAATATCTGGGATTTGAAACTTGCCGTTGGGGGCTGGAAATATCTTGGATTTGATACCTGCCGTTGGGGACTTCTTATACCTTGAATATGATCACCCGTTGTTGGGGGCTTCTAATATCTGGGATTGATCACCTGCCGTTGGTGGCTTCTAATATGTGGGATTTGATCACCTGCCGTTGTGGGCTTCTTATATCTTGAATATGATCACCCGTTGTTGGGGGCTTCTAATATCTGGGATTGATCGCCTGCCGTTGGTGGCTTCTAATATCTGGGATTTGATCACCTGCCGTTGGTGGTTTCGAATATCTGGGATTTGATCACCTACCGTTGGGGGCTGCTAATATCTTAGAATTGAAACCTGCCGTTGGTGGCTGGAAATATCTTGGATTTGATACCTGCCTTTGGGGCTTCTTATATCTTGAATATGATCACCCGTTGTTGGGGGCTTCTAATATCTGGGATTGATCGCCTGCCGTTGGTGGCTTCGAATATCTGGGATTTTATCACCTGCCGTTGGTGGCTTCTAAAATCTTGGATTTTATCACCTGCAGATGGGGGCGTCTAATATCTGGGATTTGATCACCTGCCGTTGGCGGCTTCTAATATCTGGGAATTGATCACCTGCCGTTGGTGGTTTCGAATATCTGGGATTTGATCACCTGCCGTTGGGGGCTGCTAATATCTTAGAATTGAAACCTGCCGTTGGGGGCTGGAAATATCTTGGATTTGATACCTGCCGTTGGGGACTTCATATATCTTGAATATGATCAACCGTTGTTGGGGCTTCTAATATCTGGGATTGATCGACTGCCGTTGGTGGCTTCTAATATGTGGGATTTGATCACCTGCTGTTGGTGGCTTCGAATATCTGGGATTTTATCACCTGCCGTTGGGGGCTGCTAATATCTTAGAATTGAAACCTGCCGTTGGAGGCTGCTAATATCTGGGATTTGAAACTTGCCGTTTTGGGCTGGAAATATTTTGGATTTGATACCTGCCGTTGGGGACTTCTTATACCTTGAATATGATCACCCGTTGTTGGGGGCTTCTAATATCTGGGATTGATCACCTGCCGTTGGTGGCTTCTAATATGTGGGATTTCATCACCTGCCGTTGTGGGCTTCTTATATCTTGAATATGATCACCCGTTGTTGGGGGCTTCTAATATCTGGGATTGATCGCCTGCCGTTGGTGGCTTCGAATATCTGGCATTTTATCACCTGCCGTTGGTGGCTTCTAAAATCTTGGATTTTATCACCTGCAGTTGGGGGCGTCTAATATCTGGGATTTGATCAACTGCCGTTGGCGGCTTCTAATATCTGGGATTTGATCACCTGCCGTTGGTGGTTTCGAATATCTGGGATTTGATCACCTGCCGTTGGGGGCTGCTAATATCTTAGAATTGAAACCTGCCGTTGGGGGCTGCTAATATCTTAGAATTGAAACCTGCCGTTGGGGGCTGGAAATATCTTGGATTTTATACCTGCCTTTGGGGCTTCTTATATCTTGAATATGATCACCCGTTGTTGGGGGCTTCTAATATCTGGGATTGATCGCCTGCCGTTGGTGGCTTCTAATATGTGGGATTTGATCACCTGCTGTTGGTGGTTTCGAATATCTGGGATGTTATCACTTGCCGTTGGGGGCTGCTAATATCTTAGAATTGAAACCTACCGTTGGAGGCTGCTAATATCTGGGATTTGAAACTTGCCGTTGGGGGCTGGAAATATCTTGGATTTGATACCTGCCGTTGGGGACTTCTTATACCTTGAATATGATAACCCGTTGTTGGGGGCTTCTAAAATCTGGGTTTTTATCACCTGCAGTTGGGGGCGTCTAATATCTGGGATTGATCACAAGCCGTTGGTGGCTTCTAATATATGGGATTTGATCACCTGCCGTTGTGGGCTTCTTATATCTTGAATATGATCACCCGTTGTTGGGGGCTTCTAATATCCGGGATTTGATCAACTGCCGTTGGCGGCTTCTAATATCTGGGATTTGATCACCTGCCGTTGGTGGTTTCGAATATCTGGGATTTGATCACCTGCCGTTGGGGGCTGCTAATATCTTAGAATTGAAACCTGCCGTTGGGGGCTGGAAATATCTTGGATTTGATACCTGCCGTTGGAAACTTCTTATATCTTGAATATGAAAAATCGTTGTTGGGGGCTTCTAATATCTGGGATTGATCGACTGCCGTTGGTGGCTTCTAATATGTGGGATTTGATCACCTGCTGTTGGTGGCTTCGAATATCTTGGATTTTATCACCTGCCGTTGGGGGCTGCTAATATCTTAGAATTGAAACCTGCCGTTGGAGGCTGCTAATATCTGGGATTTGAAACTTGCCGTTGGGGGCTGAAAATATCTTGGATTTGATACCTGCCGTTGGGGACTTCTTATACCTTGAATATGATCACCCGTTGTTGGGGGCTTCTACTATCTGGGATTGATCACCTGCCGTTGGTGGCTTCTAATATGTGGGATTTGATCACCTGCCGTTGTGGGCTTCTTATATCTTGAATATGATCACCCGTTGTTGGGGGCTTCTAATATCTGGGATTGATCGCCTGCCGTTGGTGGCTTCTAATATCTGGGATTTGATCACCTGCCGTTGGTGGTTTCGAATATCTGGGATTTGATCACCTACCGTTGGGGGCTGCTAATATCTTAGAATTGAAACCTGCCGTTGGTGGCTGGAAATATCTTGGATTTGATACCTGCCTTTGGGGCTTCTTATATCTTGAATATGATCACCCGTTGTTGGGGGCTTCTAATATCTGGGATTGATCGCCTGCCGTTGGTGGCTTCGAATATCTGGGATTTTATCACCTGCCGTTGGTGGCTTCTAAAATCTTGGATTTTATCACCTGCAGATGGGGGCGTCTAATATCTGGGATTTGATCAACTGCCGTTGGCGGCTTCTAATATCTGGGATTTGATCACCTGCCGTTGGTGGTTTCGAATATCTGGGATTTTATCACCTGCCGTTGGGGGCTGCTAATATCTTAGAACTGAAACCTGCCGTTGGAGGCTGCTAATATCTGGCATTTGAAACTTGCTGTTGGGGGCTGGAAATATCTTGGATTTGATACCTGCCGTTGGGGACTTCTTATACCTTGAATATGATCACCCGTTGTTGGGGGCTTCTAATATGTGGGATTGATCACCTGCCGTTGGTGGCTTCTAATATGTGGGATTTGATCACCAGCCGTTGTGGGCTTCTTATATCTTGAATATGATCACCCGTTGATGGGGGCTTCTAATATCTGGGATTGATCGCCTGCCGTTGGTGGCTTCTAATATCTGGGATTTGATCACCTGCCGTTAATGGTTTCGAATATCTGGGATTTGATCACCTACCGTTGGGGGCTGCTAATATCTTAGAATTGAAACCTGCCGTTGGGGGCTGGAAATATCTTGGATTTGATACCTGCCTTTGGGGCTTCTTATATCTTGAATATGATCACCCGTTGTTGGGGGCTTCTAATATCTGGGATTGATCACCTGCCGTTGGTGGCTTCTAATATGTGGGATTTGATCACCTGCTGTTGGTGGCTTCGAATATCTGGGATTCTATCACCTGCCGTTGGTGGCTTCTAAAATCTTGGATTTTATCACCTGCAGTTGGGGGCATCTAATATCTGGGATTTGATCACCTGCCGTTGGCGGCTTCTAATATCTGGGAATTGATCACCTGCCGTTGGTGGTTTCGAATATCTGGGATTTGATCACCTGCCGTTGGGGGCTGCTAATATCTTAGAATTGAAACCTGCCGTTGGGGGCTGGAAATATCTTGGATTTGATACCTGCCGTTGGGGACTTCATATATCTTGAATATGATCACCCGTTGTTGGGGGCTTCTAATATCTGGGATTGATCGCCTGCCGTTAGTGGCTTCTAATATGTGGGATTTGATCACCTGCTGTTAATGGCTTCGAATATCTGGGATTTGATCACCTGCCGTTGGGGGCTGCTAATATCTTAGAATTGAAACCTGCCGTTGGGGGCTGGAAATATCTTGGATTTGATACCTGCCGTTGGGGACTTCTTATATCTTGAATATGATCACCCGTTGTTGGGGGCTTCTAATATCTGGGATTGATCGACTGCCGTTGGTGGCTTCTAATATGTGGGATTTGATCACCTGCTGTTGGTGGCTTCGAATATCTGGGATTTTATCACCTGCCGTTGGTGGCTTCTAAAATCTTGGATTTTATCACCTGCAGTTGGGGGCATCTAATATCTGGGATTTGATCACCTGCCGTTGGCGGCTTCTAATATCTGGGAATTGATCACCTGCCGTTGGTGGTTTCGAATATCTGGGATTTGATCACCTGCCGTTGGGGGCTGCTAATATCTTAGAATTGAAACTAGAGGACTGCAAAGGCTTTGGGAAAACTCCAACTCCATAGAAAGCCAAGGGACTCCCTCATTTTTGGTCGGAGTTGGAGTTGGGTAAAATAAATAATTTGGCTTTGGGTGGCTTTGGGAATACTATCTCTGAAATGGAACGGAGTCGGAAGGGAGTGGAAATATTTTGAAAACTTATACGGGAGTCGGACGGGACTGGATTATTGTTGGATTCAGGTGGCTTTCGCTGGCGTTGGCATTTATAGTATCCAAATGGAGTTGGTGGCATTAGTGATATTAGTCAATTTTTCCTCTTTGAATTTCCCACGCGGTTGTTTTGGCGCAAGCGGGATGCATGAAGTTCAACCCCACACAGACGGCACATGACGCTCGCGGCTGATACAGCCGCCCCTCCGCAAAAAAAATTCCAATTCATTGCTGTGCGAGAGAAAACGAAACTAAAACTATTTGTTTTTTTTTTAAGTTAGAGAGTCATAAATTTTTCCGTCGCCTTAGATTAAACGTAAAAAGGAAAACTACAATTATAAACAATGTTCGAGTTTACAATAAAAATAATTGAAAAAATGCAGTGGGATAACGTTGGAAAACCTTCATAATATATAAGTCCATAATATACCACACGGCCGGCTGGGAAACGTTGGGGTAAATATCAATGGAAATTGGTTAGGCTAAATGCTTTTGTGTTTGGAGTAAGAAAGTTTGTTGAAGCTCTCATTGGCTTTGGCAGAGATGGGAAAACTTGTCGGATATCTCATTAGTTTGGTTAAGGATTAGAAAACTTGCCGCATATCTCATTGGCTTTGGCAGGGATTGGAAAAATTTTCAAATTTCACATTGGCTTCGGCAGGGATAGGAAATATTATTGAATTTATCAATTGGCTTTGGCAGGGATTGGAATTCGTGTGAAACTTCACAATTGGCTTTGGCAGGGATTCAAAAATGAAATGAACTTGAGTGTGGCGTTAGGGAGGAGTTGAAAATATAACAATGGCGTTAGGGTGGCAGTGGCGTTTGTGAAAATTTTACCATTGGAGTTGGCAGGCTTTGGGAATGACTTTTTTCAGTTTGCAGCCCTCTAATTGAAACCTGCCGTTGGGGGCTGGAAATATCTTGGATTTGATACCTGCCGTTGGGGACTTCATATATCTTGAATATGATCAACCGTTGTTGGGGCTTCTAATATCTGGGATTGATCGACTGCCGTTGGTGGCTTCTAATATGTGGGATTTGATCACCTGCTGTTGGTGGCTTCGAATATCTGGGATTTTATCACCTGCCGTTGGGGGCTGCTAATATCTTAGAATTGAAACCTGCCGTTGGAGGCTGCTAATATCTGGGATTTGAAACTTGCCGTTTTGGGCTGGAAATATTTTGGATTTGATACCTGCCGTTGGGGACTTCTTATACCTTGAATATGATCACCCGTTGTTGGGGGCTTCTAATATCTGGGATTGATCACCTGCCGTTGGTGGCTTCTAATATGTGGGATTTCATCACCTGCCGTTGTGGGCTTCTTATATCTTGAATATGATCACCCGTTGTTGGGGGCTTCTAATATCTGGGATTGATCGCCTGCCGTTGGTGGCTTCGAATATCTGGCATTTTATCACCTGCCGTTGGTGGCTTCTAAAATCTTGGATTTTATCACCTGCAGTTGGGGGCGTCTAATATCTGGGATTTGATCAACTGCCGTTGGCGGCTTCTAATATCTGGGATTTGATCACCTGCCGTTGGTGGTTTCGAATATCTGGGATTTGATCACCTGCCGTTGGGGGCTGCTAATATCTTAGAATTGAAACCTGCCGTTGGGGACTGGAAATATCTTGGATTTTATACCTGCCTTTGGGGCTTCTTATATCTTGAATATGATCACCCGTTGTTGGGGGCTTCTAATATCTGGGATTGATCGCCTGCCGTTGGTGGCTTCTAATATGTGGGATTTGATCACCTGCTGTTGGTGGTTTCGAATATCTGGGATGTTATCACTTGCCGTTGGGGGCTGCTAATATCTTAGAATTGAAACCTGCCGTTGGAGGCTGCTAATATCTGGGATTTGAAACTTGCCGTTGGGGGCTGGAAATATCTTGGATTTGATACCTGCCGTTGGGGACTTCTTATACCTTGAATATGATAACCCGTTGTTGGGGGCTTCTAAAATCTGGGTTTTTATCACCTGCAGTTGGGGGCGTCTAATATCTGGGATTGATCGCCTGCCGTTGGTGGCTTCTAATATCTGGGATTTGATCACCTGCCGTTGGTGGTTTCGAATATCTGGGATTTGATCACCTACCGTTGGGGGCTGCTTATATCTTAGAATTGAAACCTGCCGTTGGGGGCTGGAAATATCTTGGATTTGATACCTGCCTTTGGGGCTTCTTATATCTTGAATATGATCACCCGTTGTTGGGGGCTTCTAATATCTGGGATTGATCGCATGCCGTTGGTGGCTTCGAATATCTGGGATTTTATCACCTGCCGTTGGTGGCTTCTAAAATCTTGGATTTTATCACCTGCAGTTGGGGGCGTCTAATATCTGGGATTTGATCAACTGCCGTTGGCGGCTTCTAATATCTGGGATTTGATCACCTGCCGTTGGTGGTTTCGAATATCTGGGATTTGATCACCTGCCGTTGGTGGCTGCTAATATCTTAGAATTGAAACCTGCCGTTGGGGGCTGGAAATATCTTGGATTTGATACCTGCCGTTGGAAACTTCTTATACCTTGAATATGATCACCCGTGGTTGGGGGCTTCTAATATCTGGGATTGATCACCTGCCGTTGGTGGCTTCTAATATGTGGGATTTGATCACCTGCCGTTGTGGGCTTCTTATATCTTGAATATGATCACCCGTTGTTGGGGGCTTCAAATATCTGGGATTGATCGCCTGCCGTTGGTGGCTTCTAATATCTGGGATTTGATCACCTGCCGTTGGTGGTTTCGAATATCTGGGATTTGATCACCTACCGTTGGGGGCTGCTAATATCTTAGAATTGAAACCTGCCGTTGGTGGCTGGAAATATCTTGGATTTGATACCTGCCTTTGGGGCTTCTTATATCTTGAATATGATCACCCGTTGTTGGGGGCTTCTAATATCTGGGATTGATCGCCTGCCGTTGGTGGCTTCGAATATCTGGGATTTTATCACCTGCCGTTGGTGGCTTCTAAAATCTTGGATTTTATCACCTGCAGATGGGGGCGTCTAATATCTGGGATTTGATCAACTGCCGTTGGTGGCTTCTAATATGTGGAATTTGATCACCTGCTGTTGGTGGCTTCGAATATCTGGGATTTGATCACCTGCCGTTGGGGGATGCTAGTATCTTAGAATTGAAACCTGCCGTTGGAGGCTGCTAATATCTGGGATTTGAAACTTGCCGTTGGGGGCTGGAAATATCTTGGATTTGATACCTGCCGTTGGGGACTTCTTATACCTTGAATATGATCACCCGTTGTTGGGGGCTTCTAATATCTGGGATTGATCGCCTGCCGCTGGTGGCTTCTAATATGTGGGATTTGATCACCTGCTGTTGTGGGCTTCTTATATCTTGAATATGATAACCCGTTGTTGGGGGATTCTAATAACTGGGATTGATCACCTGCCGTTGGTGGCTTCTAATATGTGGGATTTGATCACCTGCCGTTGTGGGCTTCTTATATCTTGAATATGATCACCCGTTGTTGGTGGCTTCTAATATCTGGGATTGATCGCCTGCCGTTGGTGGCTTCTAATATCTGGGATTTGATCACCTGCCGTTGGTGGTTTCGAATATCTGGGATTTGATCACCTGCCTTTGGGGGCTGCTAATATCTTAGAATTGAAACCTGCCGTTGGGGGCTGGAAATATCTTGGATTTGATACCTGCCTTTGGGGCTTCTTATATCTTGAATATGATCACCCGTTGTTGGGGGCTTCTAATATCTGGGATTGATCGCCTGCCGTTGGTGGTTTCGAATATCTGGGATTTGATCACCTACCGTTGGGGGCTGCTAATATCTTAGAATTGAAACCTGCCGTTGGGGGCTGGAAATATCTTGTATTTGATACCTGCCTTTGGGGCTTCTTATATCTTGAATATGATCACCCGTTGTTGGGGGCTTCTAATATCTGGGATTGATCGCCTGCCGTTGGTGGCTTCTAATATGTGGGATTTGATCGCCTGCCGTTGGTGGCTTCTAATATGTGGGATTTGATCACCTGCTGTTGTGGGCTTCTTATATCTTGAATATGATCACCCGTTGTTGGGGGCTTCTAATATCTGGGATTGATCACCTGCCGTTGGTGGCTTCTAATATGTGGGATTTGATCACCTGCCGTTGTGGGCTTCTTATATCTTAAATATGATCACCCGTTGTTGGGGGCTTCTAATATCTGGGATTGATCGCCTGCCGTTGGTGGCTTCTAATATGTGGGATTTGATCACCTGCTGTTGGTGGCTTCGAATATCTGGGATTTTATCACCTGCCGTTGGTGGCTTCTAAAATCTTGGATTTTATCACCTGCAGTTGGGGGCGTCTAATATCTGGAATTTGATCACCTGCCGTTGGCGGCTTCTAATATCTGGGATTGATCGCCTGCCGTTGGTGGTTTCGAATATCTGGGATTTGATCACCTACCGTTGGGGGCTGCTAATATCTTAGAATTGAAACCTGCCGTTGGGGGCTGGAAATATCTTGGATTTGATACCTGCCTTTGGGGCTTCTTATATCTTGAATATGATCACCCGTTGTTGGGGGCTTCTAATATCTGGGATTGATCGCCTGCCGTTGGTGGCTTCTAATATGTGGGATTTGATCGCCTGCCGTTGGTGGCTTCTAATATGTGGGATTTGATCACCTGCTGTTGTGGGCTTCTTATATCTTGAATATGATCACCCGTTGTTGGGGGCTTCTAATATCTGGGATTGATCGCCTGCCGTTGGTGGCTTCTAATATGTGGAATTTGATCACCTGCTGTTGGTGGCTTCGAATATCTGGGATTTTATCACCTGCCGTTGGTGGCTTCTAAAATCTTGGATTTTATCACCTGCAGTTGGGGGCGTCTAATATCTGGGATTTGATCACCTGCCGTTGGCGGCTTCTAATATCTGGGATTTGATCACCTGCCGTTGGTGGTTTCGAATATCTGGGATTTGATCACCTGCCGTTGGGGGCTGCTAATATCTTAGAATTGAAACCTGCCGTTGGGGGCTGGAAATATCATGGATTTGATACCTGCCTTTGGGGCTTCTTATATCTTGAATATGATCACCCGTTGGGGGCTTCTAATATCTGGGATTGATCGCCTGCCGTTGGTGGCTTCTATTATGTGGAATTTGATCACCTGCTGTTGGTGGCTTCGAATATCTGGGATTTGATCACCTGCCGTTGGGGGCTGCTAATATCTTAGAATTGAAACCTGCCGTTTTGGGCTGGAAATATCTTGGATTTGATACCTGCCGTTGGGACTTCTTATATCTTGAATATGATCACCCGTTGTTGGGGGCTTCTAATATCTGGGATTGATCACCTGCCGTTGGTGGCTTCTAATATGTGGGATTTGATCACCTGCTGTTGGTGGCTTCGAATATCTGGGATTCTATCACCTGCCGTTGGTGGCTTCTAAAATCTTGGATTTTATCACCTGCAGTTGGGGGCATCTAATATCTGGGATTTGATCACCTGCCGTTGGCGGCTTCTAATATCTGGGAATTGATCACCTGCCGTTGGTGGTTTCGAATATCTGGGATTTGATCACCTGCCGTTGGGGGCTGCTAATATCTTAGAATTGAAACCTGCCGTTGGGGGCTGGAAATATCTTGGATTTGATACCTGCCGTTGGGGACTTCATATATCTTGAATATGATCACCCGTTGTTGGGGGCTTCTAATATCTGGGATTGATCGCCTGCCGTTAGTGGCTTCTAATATGTGGGATTTGATCACCTGCTGTTAATGGCTTCGAATATCTGGGATTTGATCACCTGCCGTTGGGGGCTGCTAATATCTTAGAATTGAAACCTGCCGTTGGGGGCTGGAAATATCTTGGATTTGATACCTGCCGTTGGGGACTTCTTATATCTTGAATATGATCACCCGTTGTTGGGGGCTTCTAATATCTGGGATTGATCGACTGCCGTTGGTGGCTTCTAATATGTGGGATTTGATCACCTGCTGTTGGTGGCTTCGAATATCTGGGATTTTATCACCTGCCGTTGGTGGCTTCTAAAATCTTGGATTTTATCACCTGCAGTTGGGGGCATCTAATATCTGGGATTTGATCACCTGCCGTTGGCGGCTTCTAATATCTGGGAATTGATCACCTGCCGTTGGTGGTTTCGAATATCTGGGATTTGATCACCTGCCGTTGGGGGCTGCTAATATCTTAGAATTGAAACTAGAGGACTGCAAAGGCTTTGGGAAAACTCCAACTCCATAGAAAGCCAAGGGACTCCCTCATTTTTGGTCGGAGTTGGAGTTGGGTAAAATAAATAATTTGGCTTTGGGTGGCTTTGGGAATACTATCTCTGAAATGGAACGGAGTCGGAAGGGAGTGGAAATATTTTGAAAACTTATACGGGAGTCGGACGGGACTGGATTATTGTTGGATTCAGGTGGCTTTCGCTGGCGTTGGCATTTATAGTATCCAAATGGAGTTGGTGGCATTAGTGATATTAGTCAATTTTTCCTCTTTGAATTTCCCACGCGGTTGTTTTGGCGCAAGCGGGATGCATGAAGTTCAACCCCACACAGACGGCACATGACGCTCGCGGCTGATACAGCCGCCCCTCCGCAAAAAAAATTCCAATTCATTGCTGTGCGAGAGAAAACGAAACTAAAACTATTTGTTTTTTTTTTAAGTTAGAGAGTCATAAATTTTTCCGTCGCCTTAGATTAAACGTAAAAAGGAAAACTACAATTATAAACAATGTTCGAGTTTACAATAAAAATAATTGAAAAAATGCAGTGGGATAACGTTGGAAAACCTTCATAATATATAAGTCCATAATATACCACACGGCCGGCTGGGAAACGTTGGGGTAAATATCAATGGAAATTGGTTAGGCTAAATGCTTTTGTGTTTGGAGTAAGAAAGTTTGTTGAAGCTCTCATTGGCTTTGGCAGAGATGGGAAAACTTGTCGGATATCTCATTAGTTTGGTCAAGGATTAGAAAACTTGCCGCATATCTCATTGGCTTTGGCAGGGATTGGAAAAATTTTCAAATTTCACATTGGCTTCGGCAGGGATTGGAAATATTATTGAATTTATCAATTGGCTTTGGCAGGGATTGGAATTCGTGTGAAACTTCACAATTGGCTTTGGCAGGGATTCAAAAATGAAATGAACTTGAGTGTGGCGTTAGGGAGGAGTTGAAAATATAACAATGGCGTTAGGGTGGCAGTGGCGTTTGTGAAAATTTTACCATTGGAGTTGGCAGGCTTTGGGAATGACTTTTTTCAGTTTGCAGCCCTCTAATTGAAACCTGCCGTTGGGGGCTGGAAATATCTTGGATTTGATACCTGCCGTTGGGGACTTCATATATCTTGAATATGATCAACCGTTGTTGGGGCTTCTAATATCTGGGATTGATCGACTGCCGTTGGTGGCTTCTAATATGTGGGATTTGATCACCTGCTGTTGGTGGCTTCGAATATCTGGGATTTTATCACCTGCCGTTGGGGGCTGCTAATATCTTAGAATTGAAACCTGCCGTTGGAGGCTGCTAATATCTGGGATTTGAAACTTGCCGTTTTGGGCTGGAAATATTTTGGATTTGATACCTGCCGTTGGGGACTTCTTATACCTTGAATATGATCACCCGTTGTTGGGGGCTTCTAATATCTGGGATTGATCACCTGCCGTTGGTGGCTTCTAATATGTGGGATTTCATCACCTGCCGTTGTGGGCTTCTTATATCTTGAATGTGATCACCCGTTGTTGGGGGCTTCTAATATCTGGGATTGATCGCCTGCCGTTGGTGGCTTCGAATATCTGGCATTTTATCACCTGCCGTTGGTGGCTTCTAAAATCTTGGATTTTATCACCTGCAGTTGGGGGCGTCTAATATCTGGGATTTGATCAACTGCCGTTGGCGGCTTCTAATATCTGGGATTTGATCACCTGCCGTTGGTGGTTTCGAATATCTGGGATTTGATCACCTGCCGTTGGGGGCTGCTAATATCTTAGAATTGAAACCTGCCGTTGGGGACTGGAAATATCTTGGATTTTATACCTGCCTTTGGGGCTTCTTATATCTTGAATATGATCACCCGTTGTTGGGGGCTTCTAATATCTGGGATTGATCGCCTGCCGTTGGTGGCTTCTAATATGTGGGATTTGATCACCTGCTGTTGGTGGTTTCGAATATCTGGGATGTTATCACTTGCCGTTGGGGGCTGCTAATATCTTAGAATTGAAACCTGCCGTTGGAGGCTGCTAATATCTGGGATTTGAAACTTGCCGTTGGGGGCTGGAAATATCTTGGATTTGATACCTGCCGTTGGGGACTTCTTATACCTTGAATATGATAACCCGTTGTTGGGGGCTTCTAAAATCTGGGTTTTTATCACCTGCAGTTGGGGGCGTCTAATATCTGGGATTGATCGCCTGCCGTTGGTGGCTTCTAATATCTGGGATTTGATCACCTGCCGTTGGTGGTTTCGAATATCTGGGATTTGATCACCTACCGTTGGGGGCTGCTTATATCTTAGAATTGAAACCTGCCGTTGGGGGCTGGAAATATCTTGGATTTGATACCTGCCTTTGGGGCTTCTTATATCTTGAATATGATCACCCGTTGTTGGGGGCTTCTAATATCTGGGATTGATCGCATGCCGTTGGTGGCTTCGAATATCTGGGATTTTATCACCTGCCGTTGGTGGCTTCTAAAATCTTGGATTTTATCACCTGCAGTTGGGGGCGTCTAATATCTGGGATTTGATCAACTGCCGTTGGCGGCTTCTAATATCTGGGATTTGATCACCTGCCGTTGGTGGTTTCGAATATCTGGGATTTGATCACCTGCCGTTGGTGGCTGCTAATATCTTAGAATTGAAACCTGCCGTTGGGGGCTGGAAATATCTTGGATTTGATACCTGCCGTTGGAAACTTCTTATATCTTGAATATGAAAAATCGTTGTTGGGGGCTTCTAATATCTGGGATTGATCGACTGCCGTTGGTGGCTTCTAATATGTGGGATTTGATCACCTGCTGTTGGTGGCTTCGAATATCTGGGATTTTATCACCTGCCGTTGGGGGCTGCTAATATCTTAGAATTGAAACCTGCCGTTGGAGGCTGCTAATATCTGGGATTTGAAACTTGCCGTTGGGGGCTGGAAATATCTTGGATTTGATACCTGCCGTTGGGGACTTCTTATACCTTGAATATGATCACCCGTGGTTGGGGGCTTCTAATATCTGGGATTGATCACCTGCCGTTGGTGGCTTCTAATATGTGGGATTTGATCACCTGCCGTTGTGGGCTTCTTATATCTTGAATATGATCACCCGTTGTTGGGGGCTTCAAATATCTGGGATTGATCGCCTGCCGTTGGTGGCTTCTAATATCTGGGATTTGATCACCTGCCGTTGGTGGTTTCGAATATCTGGGATTTGATCACCTACCGTTGGGGGCTGCTAATATCTTAGAATTGAAACCTGCCGTTGGTGGCTGGAAATATCTTGGATTTGATACCTGCCTTTGGGGCTTCTTATATCTTGAATATGATCACCCGTTGTTGGGGGCTTCTAATATCTGGGATTGATCGCCTGCCGTTGGTGGCTTCGAATATCTGGGATTTTATCACCTGCCGTTGGTGGCTTCTAAAATCTTGGATTTTATCACCTGCAGATGGGGGCGTCTAATATCTGGGATTTGATCAACTGCCGTTGGTGGCTTCTAATATGTGGAATTTGATCACCTGCTGTTGGTGGCTTCGAATATCTGGGATTTGATCACCTGCCGTTGGGGGATGCTAGTATCTTAGAATTGAAACCTGCCGTTGGAGGCTGCTAATATCTGGGATTTGAAACTTGCCGTTGGGGGCTGGAAATATCTTGGATTTGATACCTGCCGTTGGGGACTTCTTATACCTTGAATATGATCACCCGTTGTTGGGGGCTTCTAATATCTGGGATTGATCGCCTGCCGCTGGTGGCTTCTAATATGTGGGATTTGATCACCTGCTGTTGTGGGCTTCTTATATCTTGAATATGATAACCCGTTGTTGGGGGATTCTAATAACTGGGATTGATCACCTGCCGTTGGTGGCTTCTAATATGTGGGATTTGATCACCTGCCGTTGTGGGCTTCTTATATCTTGAATATGATCACCCGTTGTTGGTGGCTTCTAATATCTGGGATTGATCGCCTGCCGTTGGTGGCTTCTAATATCTGGGATTTGATCACCTGCCGTTGGTGGTTTCGAATATCTGGGATTTGATCACCTGCCTTTGGGGGCTGCTAATATCTTAGAATTGAAACCTGCCGTTGGGGGCTGGAAATATCTTGGATTTGATACCTGCCTTTGGGGCTTCTTATATCTTGAATATGATCACCCGTTGTTGGGGGCTTCTAATATCTGGGATTGATCGCCTGCCGTTGGTGGTTTCGAATATCTGGGATTTGATCACCTACCGTTGGGGGCTGCTAATATCTTAGAATTGAAACCTGCCGTTGGGGGCTGGAAATATCTTGTATTTGATACCTGCCTTTGGGGCTTCTTATATCTTGAATATGATCACCCGTTGTTGGGGGCTTCTAATATCTGGGATTGATCGCCTGCCGTTGGTGGCTTCTAATATGTGGGATTTGATCGCCTGCCGTTGGTGGCTTCTAATATGTGGGATTTGATCACCTGCTGTTGTGGGCTTCTTATATCTTGAATATGATCACCCGTTGTTGGGGGCTTCTAATATCTGGGATTGATCACCTGCCGTTGGTGGCTTCTAATATGTGGGATTTGATCACCTGCCGTTGTGGGCTTCTTATATCTTAAATATGATCACCCGTTGTTGGGGGCTTCTAATATCTGGGATTGATCGCCTGCCGTTGGTGGCTTCTAATATGTGGGATTTGATCACCTGCTGTTGGTGGCTTCGAATATCTGGGATTTTATCACCTGCCGTTGGTGGCTTCTAAAATCTTGGATTTTATCACCTGCAGTTGGGGGCGTCTAATATCTGGGATTTGATCACCTGCCGTTGGCGGCTTCTAATATCTGGGATTGATCGCCTGCCGTTGGTGGTTTCGAATATCTGGGATTTGATCACCTACCGTTGGGGGCTGCTAATATCTTAGAATTGAAACCTGCCGTTGGGGGCTGGAAATATCTTGGATTTGATACCTGCCTTTGGGGCTTCTTATATCTTGAATATGATCACCCGTTGTTGGGGGCTTCTAATATCTGGGATTGATCGCCTGCCGTTGGTGGCTTCTAATATGTGGGATTTGATCGCCTGCCGTTGGTGGCTTCTAATATGTGGGATTTGATCACCTGCTGTTGTGGGCTTCTTATATCTTGAATATGATCACCCGTTGTTGGGGGCTTCTAATATCTGGGATTGATCGCCTGCCGTTGGTGGCTTCTAATATGTGGAATTTGATCACCTGCTGTTGGTGGCTTCGAATATCTGGGATTTTATCACCTGCCGTTGGTGGCTTCTAAAATCTTGGATTTTATCACCTGCAGTTGGGGGCGTCTAATATCTGGGATTTGATCACCTGCCGTTGGCGGCTTCTAATATCTGGGATTTGATCACCTGCCGTTGGTGGTTTCGAATATCTGGGATTTGATCACCTGCCGTTGGGGGCTGCTAATATCTTAGAATTGAAACCTGCCGTTGGGGGCTGGAAATATCATGGATTTGATACCTGCCTTTGGGGCTTCTTATATCTTGAATATGATCACCCGTTGGGGGCTTCTAATATCTGGGATTGATCGCCTGCCGTTGGTGGCTTCTATTATGTGGAATTTGATCACCTGCTGTTGGTGGCTTCGAATATCTGGGATTTGATCACCTGCCGTTGGGGGCTGCTAATATCTTAGAATTGAAACCTGCCGTTTTGGGCTGGAAATATCTTGGATTTGATACCTGCCGTTGGGACTTCTTATATCTTGAATATGATCACCCGTTGTTGGGGGCTTCTAATATCTGGGATTGATCGCCTGCCGTTGGTGGCTTCTAATATGTGGGATTTGATCACCTGCTGTTGTGGGCTTCTTATATCTTGAATATGATCACCCGTTGTTGGGGGATTCTAATATCTGGGATTGATCACCTGCCGTTGGTGGCTTCTAATATGTGGGATTTGATCACCTGCCGTTGTGGGCTTCTTATATCTTGAATATGATCACCCGTTGTTGGGGGCTTCTAATATCTGGGATTGATCGCCTGCCGTTGGTGGCTTCTAATATCTGGGATTTGATCACCTGCCGTTGGTGGTTTCGAATATCTGGGATTTGATCACCTGCCTTTGGGGGCTGCTAATATCTTAGAATTGAAACCTGCCGTTGGGGGCTGGAAATATCTTGGATTTGATACCTGCCTTTGGGGCTTCTTATATCTTGAATATGATCACCCGTTGTTGGGGGCTTCTAATATCTGGGATTGATCGCCTGCCGTTGGTGGTTTCGAATATCTGGGATTTGATCACCTACCGTTGGGGGCTGCTAATATCTTAGAATTGAAACCTGCCGTTGGGGGCTGGAAATATCTTGGATTTGATACCTGCCTTTGGGGCTTCTTATATCTTGAATATGATCACCCGTTGTTGGGGGCTTCTAATATCTGGGATTGATCGCCTGCCGTTGGTGGCTTCTAATATGTGGGATTTGATCGCCTGCCGTTGGTGGCTTCTAATATGTGGGATTTGATCACCTGCTGTTGTGGGCTTCTTATATCTTGAATATGATCACCCGTTGTTGGGGGCTTCTAATATCTGGGATTGATCGCCTGCCGTTGGTGGCTTCTAATATGTGGGATTTGATCGCCTGCCGTTGGTGGCTTCTAATATGTGGGATTTGATCACCTGCTGTTGTGGGCTTCTTATATCTTGAATATGATCACCCGTTGTTGGGGGCTTCTAATATCTGGGATTGATCGCCTGCCGTTGGTGGCTTCTAATATGTGGGATTTGATCACCTGCTGTTGGTGGCTTCGAATATCTGGGATTTTATCATCTGCCGTTGGTGGCTTCTAAAATCTTGGATTTTATCACCTGCAGTTGGGGGCGTCTAATATCTGGGATTTGATCACCTGCCGTTGGCGGCTTCTAATATCTGGGATTTGATCACCTGCCGTTGGTGGTTTCGAATATCTGGGATTTGATCACCTGCCGTTGGGGGCTGCTAATATCTTAGAATTGAAACCTGCCGTTGGGGGCTGGAAATATCATGGATTTGATACCTGCCTTTGGGGCTTCTTATATCTTGAATATGATCACCCGTTGGGGGCTTCTAATATCTGGGATTGATCGCCTGCCGTTGGTGGCTTCTATTATGTGGAATTTGATCACCTGCTGTTGGTGGCTTCGAATATCTGGGATTTGATCACCTGCCGTTGGGGGCTGCTAATATCTTAGAATTGAAACCTGCCGTTTTGGGCTGGAAATATCTTGGATTTGATACCTGCCGTTGGGACTTCTTATATCTTGAATATGATCACCCGTTGTTGGGGGCTTCTAATATCTGGGATTGATCGCCTGCCGTTGGTGGCTTCTAATATGTGGGATTTGATCACCTGCTGTTGTGGGCTTCTTATATCTTGAATATGATCACCCGTTGTTGGGGGATTCTAATATCTGGGATTGATCACCTGCCGTTGGTGGCTTCTAATATGTGGGATTTGATCACCTGCCGTTGTGGGCTTCTTATATCTTGAATATGATCACCCGTTGTTGGGGGCTTCTAATATCTGGGATTGATCGCCTGCCGTTGGTGGCTTCTAATATCTGGGATTTGATCACCTGCCGTTGGTGGTTTCGAATATCTGGGATTTGATCACCTGCCTTTGGGGGCTGCTAATATCTTAGAATTGAAACCTGCCGTTGGGGGCTGGAAATATCTTGGATTTGATACCTGCCTTTGGGGCTTCTTATATCTTGAATATGATCACCCGTTGTTGGGGGCTTCTAATATCTGGGATTGATCGCCTGCCGTTGGTGGTTTCGAATATCTGGGATTTGATCACCTACCGTTGGGGGCTGCTAATATCTTAGAATTGAAACCTGCCGTTGGGGGCTGGAAATATCTTGGATTTGATACCTGCCTTTGGGGCTTCTTATATCTTGAATATGATCACCCGTTGTTGGGGGCTTCTAATATCTGGGATTGATCGCCTGCCGTTGGTGGCTTCTAATATGTGGGATTTGATCGCCTGCCGTTGGTGGCTTCTAATATGTGGGATTTGATCACCTGCTGTTGTGGGCTTCTTATATCTTGAATATGATCACCCGTTGTTGGGGGCTTCTAATATCTGGGATTGATCGCCTGCCGTTGGTGGCTTCTAATATGTGGGATTTGATCGCCTGCCGTTGGTGGCTTCTAATATGTGGGATTTGATCACCTGCTGTTGTGGGCTTCTTATATCTTGAATATGATCACCCGTTGTTGGGGGCTTCTAATATCTGGGATTGATCGCCTGCCGTTGGTGGCTTCTAATATGTGGGATTTGATCACCTGCTGTTGGTGGCTTCGAATATCTGGGATTTTATCATCTGCCGTTGGTGGCTTCTAAAATCTTGGATTTTATCACCTGCAGTTGGGGGCGTCTAATATCTGGGATTTGATCACCTGCCGTTGGCGGCTTCTAATATCTGGGATTTGATCACCTGCCGTTGGTGGTTTCGAATATCTGGGATTTGATCACCTGCCGTTGGGGGCTGCTAATATCTTAGAATTGAAACCTGCCGTTGGGGGCTGGAAATATCATGGATTTGATACCTGCCTTTGGGGCTTCTTATATCTTGAATATGATCACCCGTTGGGGGCTTCTAATATCTGGGATTGATCGCCTGCCGTTGGTGGCTTCTAATATGTGGAATTTGATCACCTGCTGTTGGTGGCTTCGAATATCTGGGATTTGATCACCTGCCGTTGGGGGCTGCTAATATCTTAGAATTGAAACCTGCCGTTGGGGGCTGGAAATATCATGGATTTGATACCTGCCTTTGGGGCTTCTTATATCTTGAATATGATCACCCGTTGGGGGCTTCTAATATCTGGGATTGATCGCCTGCCGTTGGTGGCTTCTAATATGTGGAATTTGATCACCTGCTGTTGGTGGCTTCGAATATCTGGGATTTGATCACCTGCCGTTGGGGGATGCTAGTATCTTAGAATTGAAACCTGCCGTTGGAGGCTGCTAATATCTGGGATTTGAAACTTGCCGTTGGGGGCTGGAAATATCTTGGATTTGATACCTGCCGTTGGGGACTTCTTATACCTTGAATATGATCACCCGTTGTTGGGGGCTTCTAATATCTGGGATTGATCGCCTGCCGCTGGTGGCTTCTAATATGTGGGATTTGATCACCTGCTGTTGTGGGCTTCTTATATCTTGAATATGATCACCCGTTGTTGGGGGATTCTAATAACTGGGATTGATCACCTGCCGTTGGTGGCTTCTAATATGTGGGATTTGATCACCTGCCGTTGTGGGCTTCTTATATCTTGAATATGATCACCCGTTGTTGGCGGCTTCTAATATCTGGGATTGATCGCCTGCCGTTGGTGGCTTCTAATATCTGGGATTTGATCACCTGCCGTTGGTGGTTTCGAATATCTGGGATTTGATCACCTGCCTTTGGGGGCTGCTAATATCTTAGAATTGAAACCTGCCGTTGGGGGCTGGAAATATCTTGGATTTGATACCTGCCTTTGGGGCTTCTTATATCTTGAATATGATCACCCGTTGTTGGGGGCTTCTAATATCTGGGATTGATCGCCTGCCGTTGGTGGTTTCGAATATCTGGGATTTGATCACCTACCGTTGGGGGCTGCTAATATCTTAGAATTGAAACCTGCCGTTGGGGGCTGGAAATATCTTGTATTTGATACCTGCCTTTGGGGCTTCTTATATCTTGAATATGATCACCCGTTGTTGGGGGCTTCTAATATCTGGGATTGATCGCCTGCCGTTGGTGGCTTCTAATATGTGGGATTTGATCGCCTGCCGTTGGTGGCTTCTAATATGTGGGATTTGATCACCTGCTGTTGTGGGCTTCTTATATCTTGAATATGATCACCCGTTGTTGGGGGCTTCTAATATCTGGGATTGATCACCTGCCGTTGGTGGCTTCTAATATGTGGGATTTGATCACCTGCCGTTGTGGGCTTCTTATATCTTAAATATGATCACACGTTGTTGGGGGCTTCTAATATCTGGGATTGATCGCCTGCCGTTGGTGGCTTCTAATATGTGGGATTTGATCACCTGCTGTTGGTGGCTTCGAATATCTGGGATTTTATCACCTGCCGTTGGTGGCTTCTAAAATCTTGGATTTTATCACCTGCAGTTGGGGGCGTCTAATATCTGGGATTTGATCACCTGCCGTTGGCGGCTTCTAATATCTGGGATTTGATGACCTGCCGTTGGTGGTTTCGAATATCTGGGATTTGATCACCTGCCGTTGGGGGCTGCTAATATCTTAGAATTGAAACCTGCCGTTGGGGGCTGGAAATATCTTGGATTTGATACCTGCCTTTGGGGCTTCTTATATCTTGAATAGGATCACCCGTTGGGGGCTTCTAATATCTGGGATTGATCGCCTGCCGTTGGTGGCTTCTAATATGTGGAATTTGATCACCTGCTGTTGGTGGCTTCGAATATCTGGGATTTGATCACCTGCCGTTGGGGGCTGCTAATATCTTAGAATTGAAACCTGCCGTTTCGGGCTGGAAATATCTTGGATTTGATACCTGCCGTTGGGACTTCTTATATCTTGAATATGATCACCCGTTGTTGGGGGCTTCTAATATCTGGGATTGATCGCCTGCCGTTGGTGGCTTCTAATATGTGGGATTTGATCACCTGCTGTTGTGGGCTTCTTATATCTTGAATATGATCACCCGTTGTTGGGGGATTCTAATATCTGGGATTGATCACCTGCCGTTGGTGGCTTCTAATATGTGGGATTTGATCACCTGCCGTTGTGGGCTTCTTATATCTTGAATATGATCACCCGTTGTTGGGGGCTTCTAATATCTGGGATTGATCGCCTGCCGTTGGTGGCTTCTAATATCTGGGATTTGATCACCTGCCGTTGGTGGTTTCGAATATCTGGGATTTGATCACCTGCCTTTGGGGGCTGCTAATATCTTAGAATTGAAACCTGCCGTTGGGGGCTGGAAATATCTTGGATTTGATACCTGCCTTTGGGGCTTCTTATATCTTGAATATGATCACCCGTTGTTGGGGGCTTCTAATACCTGGGATTGATCGCCTGCCGTTGGTGGCTTCTAATATATGGGATTTGATCGCCTGCCGTTGGTGGCTTCTAATATGTGGGATTTGATCACCTGCTGTTGTGGGCTTCTTACATCTTGAATATGATCACACGTTGTTGGGGGCTTCTAATATCTGGGATTTGATCACCTGCCGTTGGTGGTTTCGAATATCTGGGATTTGATCACCTGCCTTTGGGGGCTGCTAATATCTTAGAATTGAAACCTGCCGTTGGGGGCTGGAAATATCTTGGATTTGATACCTGCCGTTGGGACTTCTTATATCTTGAATATGATCACCCGTTGTTGGGGGCTTCTAATATCTGGGATTGATCGCCTGCCGTTGGTGGCTTCTAATATGTGGGATTTGATCACCTGCTGTTGTGGGCTTCTTATATCTTGAATATGATCACCCGTTGTTGGGGGATTCTAATATCTGGGATTGATCACCTGCCGTTGGTGGCTTCTAATATGTGGGATTTGATCACCTGCCGTTGTGGGCTTCTTATATCTTGAATATGATCACCCGTTGTTGGGGGCTTCTAATATCTGGGATTGATCGCCTGCCGTTGGTGGCTTCTAATATCTGGGATTTGATCACCTGCCGTTGGTGGTTTCGAATATCTGGGATTTGATCACCTGCCTTTGGGGGCTGCTAATATCTTAGAATTGAAACCTGCCGTTGGGGGCTGGAAATATCTTGGATTTGATACCTGCCTTTGGGGCTTCTTATATCTTGAATATGATCACCCGTTGTTGGGGGCTTCTAATATCTGGGATTGATCGCCTGCCGTTGGTGGTTTCGAATATCTGGGATTTGATCACCTACCGTTGGGGGCTGCTAATATCTTAGAATTGAAACCTGCCGTTGGGGGCTGGAAATATCTTGGATTTGATACCTGCCTTTGGGGCTTCTTATATCTTGAATATGATCACCCGTTGTTGGGGGCTTCTAATATCTGGGATTGATCGCCTGCCGTTGGTGGCTTCTAATATGTGGGATTTGATCGCCTGCCGTTGGTGGCTTCTAATATGTGGGATTTGATCACCTGCTGTTGTGGGCTTCTTATATCTTGAATATGATCACACGTTGTTGGGGGCTTCTTATATCTGGGATTGATCGCCTGCCGTTCGTGGCTTCTAATATGTGGGATTTGATCACCTGCTGTTGTGGGCTTCTTATATCTTGAATATGATCACCCGTTGTTGGGGGATTCTAATATCTGGGATTGATCACCTGCCGTTGGTGGCTTCTAATATGTGGGATTTGATCACCTGCCGTTGTGGGCTTCTTATATCTTGAATATGATCACCCGTTGTTGGGGGCTTCTAATATCTGGGATTGATCGCCTGCCGTTGGTGGCTTCTAATATCTGGGATTTGATCACCTGCCGTTGGTGGTTTCGAATATCTGGGATTTGATCACCTGCCTTTGGGGGCTGCTAATATCTTAGAATTGAAACCTGCCGTTGGGGGCTGGAAATATCTTGGATTTGATACCTGCCTTTGGGGCTTCTTATATCTTGAATATGATCACCCGTTGTTGGGGGCTTCTAATACCTGGGATTGATCGCCTGCCGTTGGTGGCTTCTAATATGTGGGATTTGATCGCCTGCCGTTGGTGGCTTCTAATATGTGGGATTTGATCACCTGCTGTTGTGGGCTTCTTACATCTTGAATATGATCACACGTTGTTGGGGGCTTCTAATATCTGGGATTTGATCACCTGCCGTTGGTGGTTTCGAATATCTGGGATTTGATCACCTGCCTTTGGGGGCTGCTAATATCTTAGAATTGAAACCTGCCGTTGGGGGCTGGAAATATCTTGGATTTGATACCTGCCGTTGGGACTTCTTATATCTTGAATATGATCACCCGTTGTTGGGGGCTTCTAATATCTGGGATTGATCGCCTGCCGTTGGTGGCTTCTAATATGTGGGATTTGATCACCTGCTGTTGTGGGCTTCTTATATCTTGAATATGATCACCCGTTGTTGGGGGATTCTAATATCTGGGATTGATCACCTGCCGTTGGTGGCTTCTAATATGTGGGATTTGATCACCTGCCGTTGTGGGCTTCTTATATCTTGAATATGATCACCCGTTGTTGGGGGCTTCTAATATCTGGGATTGATCGCCTGCCGTTGGTGGCTTCTAATATCTGGGATTTGATCACCTGCCGTTGGTGGTTTCGAATATCTGGGATTTGATCACCTGCCTTTGGGGGCTGCTAATATCTTAGAATTGAAACCTGCCGTTGGGGGCTGGAAATATCTTGGATTTGATACCTGCCTTTGGGGCTTCTTATATCTTGAATATGATCACCCGTTGTTGGGGGCTTCTAATATCTGGGATTGATCGCCTGCCGTTGGTGGTTTCGAATATCTGGGATTTGATCACCTACCGTTGGGGGCTGCTAATATCTTAGAATTGAAACCTGCCGTTGGGGGCTGGAAATATCTTGGATTTGATACCTGCCTTTGGGGCTTCTTATATCTTGAATATGATCACCCGTTGTTGGGGGCTTCTAATATCTGGGATTGATCGCCTGCCGTTGGTGGCTTCTAATATGTGGGATTTGATCGCCTGCCGTTGGTGGCTTCTAATATGTGGGATTTGATCACCTGCTGTTGTGGGCTTCTTATATCTTGAATATGATCACACGTTGTTGGGGGCTTCTTATATCTGGGATTGATCGCCTGCCGTTCGTGGCTTCTAATATGTGGGATTTGATCACCTGCTGTTGGTGGCTTCGAATATCTGGGATTTTATCACCTGCCGTTGGTGGCTTCTAAAATCTTGGATTTTATCACCTGCAGTTGGGGACGTCTAATATCTGGGATTGATCGCCTGCCGTTGGTGGCTTCTAGTATGTGGAATTTGATCACCTGCTGTTGGTGGCTTCGAATATCTGGGATTTGATCACCTGCCGTTGGGGGCTGCTAATATCTTAGAATTGAAACCTGCCGTTTTGGGCTGGAAATATCTTGGATTTGATACCTGCCGTTGGGACTTCTTATATCTTGAATATGATCACCCGTTGTTGGGGGCTTCTAATATCTGGGATTGATCGCCTGCCGTTGGTGGCTTCTAATATGTGGGATTTGATCACCTGCTGTTGTGGGCTTCTTATATCTTGAATATGATCACCCGTTGTTGGGGGATTCTAATATCTGGGATTGATCACCTGCCGTTGGTGGCTTCTAATATGTGGGATTTGATCACCTGCCGTTGTGGGCTTCTTATATCTTGAATATGATCACCCGTTGTTGGGGGCTTCTAATATCTGGGATTGATCGCCTGCCGTTGGTGGCTTCTAATATCTGGGATTTGATCACCTGCCGTTGGTGGTTTCGAAAATCTGGGATTTGATCACCCGCCGTTGGGGGCTGCTAATATCTTAGAATTGATACCTCCCGTTGGGGACTTCTTATATCTTGAATATGATCACCCGTTGTTGGGGGCTTCTAATACCTGGGATTGATCGCCTGCCGTTGGTGGCTTCTAATATGTGGGATTTGATCGCCTGCCGTTGGTGGCTTCTAATATGTGGGATTTGATCACCTGCTGTTGTGGGCTTCTTACATCTTGAATATGATCACACGTTGTTGGGGGCTTCTAATATCTGGGATTTGATCACCTGCCGTTGGTGGTTTCGAATATCTGGGATTTGATCACCTGCCTTTGGGGGCTGCTAATATCTTAGAATTGAAACCTGCCGTTGGGGGCTGGAAATATCTTGGATTTGATACCTGCCGTTGGGACTTCTTATATCTTGAATATGATCACCCGTTGTTGGGGGCTTCTAATATCTGGGATTGATCGCCTGCCGTTGGTGGCTTCTAATATGTGGGATTTGATCACCTGCTGTTGTGGGCTTCTTATATCTTGAATATGATCACCCGTTGTTGGGGGATTCTAATATCTGGGATTGATCACCTGCCGTTGGTGGCTTCTAATATGTGGGATTTGATCACCTGCCGTTGTGGGCTTCTTATATCTTGAATATGATCACCCGTTGTTGGGGGCTTCTAATATCTGGGATTGATCGCCTGCCGTTGGTGGCTTCTAATATCTGGGATTTGATCACCTGCCGTTGGTGGTTTCGAATATCTGGGATTTGATCACCTGCCTTTGGGGGCTGCTAATATCTTAGAATTGAAACCTGCCGTTGGGGGCTGGAAATATCTTGGATTTGATACCTGCCTTTGGGGCTTCTTATATCTTGAATATGATCACCCGTTGTTGGGGGCTTCTAATATCTGGGATTGATCGCCTGCCGTTGGTGGTTTCGAATATCTGGGATTTGATCACCTACCGTTGGGGGCTGCTAATATCTTAGAATTGAAACCTGCCGTTGGGGGCTGGAAATATCTTGGATTTGATACCTGCCTTTGGGGCTTCTTATATCTTGAATATGATCACCCGTTGTTGGGGGCTTCTAATATCTGGGATTGATCGCCTGCCGTTGGTGGCTTCTAATATGTGGGATTTGATCGCCTGCCGTTGGTGGCTTCTAATATGTGGGATTTGATCACCTGCTGTTGTGGGCTTCTTATATCTTGAATATGATCACACGTTGTTGGGGGCTTCTTATATCTGGGATTGATCGCCTGCCGTTCGTGGCTTCTAATATGTGGGATTTGATCACCTGCTGTTGTTGGCTTCGAATATCTGGGATTTTATCACCTGCCGTTGGTGGCTTCTAAAATCTTGGATTTTATCACCTGCAGTTGGGGACGTCTAATATCTGGGATTGATCGCCTGCCGTTGGTGGCTTCTAGTATGTGGAATTTGATCACCTGCTGTTGGTGGCTTCGAATATCTGGGATTTGATCACCTGCCGTTGGGGGCTGCTAATATCTTAGAATTGAAACCTGCCGTTTTGGGCTGGAAATATCTTGGATTTGATACCTGCCGTTGGGACTTCTTATATCTTGAATATGATCACCCGTTGTTGGGGGCTTCTAATATCTGGGATTGATCGCCTGCCGTTGGTGGCTTCTAATATGTGGGATTTGATCACCTGCTGTTGTGGGCTTCTTATATCTTGAATATGATCACCCGTTGTTGGGGGATTCTAATATCTGGGATTGATCACCTGCCGTTGGTGGCTTCTAATATGTGGGATTTGATCACCTGCCGTTGTGGGCTTCTTATATCTTGAATATGATCACCCGTTGTTGGGGGCTTCTAATATCTGGGATTGATCGCCTGCCGTTGGTGGCTTCTAATATCTGGGATTTGATCACCTGCCGTTGGTGGTTTCGAAAATCTGGGATTTGATCACCCGCCGTTGGGGGCTGCTAATATCTTAGAATTGATACCTCCCGTTGGGGACTTCTTATATCTTGAATATGATCACCCGTTGTTGGGGGCTTCTAATATCTGGGATTGATCGCCTGCCGTTGGTGGCTTCTAAAATGTGGGATTTCATCACCTGCTGTTGGTGGCTTCGAATATCTGGGATTGGATCACCTGCCGTTGAAGGCTGCTAATATCTTAGAATTGAAACCTGCCGTTGGGGGCTGGAAATATCTTGGATTTGATACCTGCCGTTGGGGACTTCTTATATCTTGAATATGATCACCCGTTGTTGGGGGCTTCTAATATCTGGGATCGATCGACTGCCGTTGGTGGCTTCTAATATGTGGGATTTGATCACCTGCTGTTGGTGGCTTCGAATATTTGGGATTTGATCACCTGCTGTTGGTGGCTTCGAATATTTGGGATTTTATCACCTGCCGTTGGGGGCTGCTAATATCTTAGAATTGAAACCTGCCGTTGGAGGCTGCTAATATCTGGGATTTGAAACTTGCCGTTGGGGGCTGGAAATATCTTGGATTTGATACCTGCCGTTGGGGACTTCTTATACCTTGAATATGATCACCCGTTGTTGGGGGCTTCTAATAGAGGACTGCAAAGGCTTTGGGAAAACTCCAACTCCATAGAAAGCCAAGGGACTCCCTCATTTTTGGTCGGAGTTGGAGTTGGGTAAAATAAATAATTTGGCTTTGGGTGGCTTTGGGAATACTATCTCTGAAATGGAACGGAGTCGGAAGGGAGTGGAAATATTTTGAAAACTTATACGGGAGTCGGACGGGACTGGATTATTGTTGGATTCAGGTGGCTTTCGCTGGCGTTGGCATTTATAGTATCCAAATGGAGTTGGTGGCATTAGTGATATTAGTCAATTTTTCCTCTTTGAATTTCCCACGCGGTTGTTTTGGCGCAAGCGGGATGCATGAAGTTCAACCCCACACAGACGGCACATGACGCTCGCGGCTGATACAGCCGCCCCTCCGCAAAAAAAATTCCAATTCATTGCTGTGCGAGAGAAAACGAAACTAAAACTATTTGTTTTTTTTTTAAGTTAGAGAGTCATAAATTTTTCCGTCGCCTTAGATTAAACGTAAAAAGGAAAACTACAATTATAAACAATGTTCGAGTTTACAATAAAAATAATTGAAAAAATGCAGTGGGATAACGTTGGAAAACCTTCATAATATATAAGTCCATAATATACCACACGGCCGGCTGGGAAACGTTGGGGTAAATATCAATGGAAATTGGTTAGGCTAAATGCTTTTGTGTTTGGAGTAAGAAAGTTTGTTGAAGCTCTCATTGGCTTTGGCAGAGATGGGAAAACTTGTCGGATATCTCATTAGTTTGGTCAAGGATTAGAAAACTTGTCGCATATCTCATTGGCTTTGGCAGGGATTGGAAAAATTTTGAAATTTCACATTGGCTTCGGCAGGGATTGGAAATATTATTGAATTTATCAATTGGCTTTGGCAGGGATTGGAATTCGTGTGAAACTTCACAATTGGCTTTGGCAGGGATTCAAAAATGAAATGAACTTGAGTGTGGCGTTAGGGAGGAGTTGAAAATATAACAATGGCGTTAGGGTGGCAGTGGCGTTTGTGAAAATTTTACCATTGGAGTTGGCAGGCTTTGGGAATGACTTTTTTCAGTTTGCAGCCCTCTAGCTTCTAATATCTGGGATTGATCACCTGCTGTTGGTGGCTTCGAATATCTGGGATTTGATCACCTGCCGTTGAAGGCTGCTAATATCTTAGAATTGAAACCTGCCGTTGGGGGCTGGAAATATCTTGGATTTGATACCTGCCGTTGGGGACTTCTTATATCTTGAATATGATCACCCGTTGTTGGGGGCTTCTAATATCTGGGATTGATCGACTGCCTTTGGTGGCTTCTAATATGTGGGATTTGATCACCTGCTGTTGGTGGCTTCGAATATCTGGGATTTTATCACCTGCCGTTGGGGGCTGCTAATATCTTAGAATTGAAACCTGCCGTTGGAGGCTGCTAATATCTGGGATTTGAAACTTGCCGTTGGGGGCTGGAAATATCTTGGATTTGATACCTGCCGTTGGGGACTTCTTATACCTTGAATATGATCACCCGTTGTTGCGGGCTTCTAACATCTGGGATTGATCACCTGCTGTTGGTGGCTTCGAATATCTGGGATTTGATCACCTGCCGTTGAAGGCTGCTAATATCTTAGAATTGAAACCTGCCGTTGGGGGCTGGAAATATCTTGGATTTGATACCTGCCGTTGGGGACTTCTTATATCTTGAATATGATCACCCGTTGTTGGGGGCTTCTAATATCTGGGATTGATCGACTGCCGTTGGTGGCTTCTAATATGTGGGATTTGATCACCTGCTGTTGGTGGCTTCGAATATCTGGGATTTTATCACCTTCCGTTGGGGCTGCTAATATCTTAGAATTGAAACCTGCCGTTCGAGGCTGCTAATATCTGGGATTTGAAACTTGCCGTTGGGGGCTGGAAATACCTTGGATTTGATACCTGCCGTTGGGGGCTGGAAATACCTTGGATTTGATACCTGCCGTTGGGGACTTCTTATATCTTGAATATGATCACCCGTTGTTGGGGGCTTCTAATATCTGGGATTGATCACCTGCCGTTGGTGACTTCTAATATGTGGGATTTGATCACGTGCCGTTGTGGGCTTCTTATATCTTGAATGTGATCACCCGTTGTTGTTGATATGATTCCTAAGTTTTTAAAATATTAATGCTCCGATAATTCTTTCTTGTCTACCATCGTGTTCAATACATTTTCACTGTGAGACTCATTTTGAACTTCAGTGCAGAGACCAATGTCTTCCACTTGCAAAACGTCATCCATCGTCATTTCATCATGATCACCACATGGTGAACTTACTTCAGTTTGAGACGAATCATCAACAGAGGTGGATGAACCTAAGTTATTGCTATTTATGCTAGCCCGACTGTATGTTTTCTGTAATTAATGATTAAAAGTTTGAAAACACCATTTTAGTTGCTGAAAAGTTCTTTAATTAAATAAAATTCCATCGCTTAGGTGTGGGTTTGGAGGTATGAGCAAAAGTAATGTAGGAACCGCAGTTTTGTACAAAAGTCTTATTTTGGTATCTTTCCGATAGTTCGATATTTGAAAATGATCGCTACAAAGCGCGTCATTTTTCCCTGGAGCCCAATTTAATTTTCCAATGGCTTTGAGCCATTTTACTTATAAATTGGGCTGATCAACCGGAAATCTTTATTTGAAGAAACAGCAGCGATAGATTTATTTTTTTAAGACGGAATGGGTAACAGGGTTATTCGGGTTTGCGTCCAAGTCCACGACCCCTTTCCCCTGACGGAGTGATATGAAAGAAGAGGCGGGTCTTATTTTCGTTATGGCGTTGTATGTATATCCAGGTCAAATAAACGTCGTCTGCCCCTTCGTCTGCCAAGTTGGAATGGGCTCGGATTGTAATTTTTGAAAGAACGTTGTTTAAAAATGGAAGTTACACAAGACATAGGGCTTGCAATTGAAAAAAACGGGGAAGACCCAAGAAAATTAAAAGTTAGAATTTAGTAAAAGTCTTCATAGATATTACAGCACGAACAGGTTTTAACCAAATACTAAGCTCACAAAACTCCTGGGCATTCACTAAGACTTGGTTAACTTCATCAAATTCGTTTCATGAGGATAGTAGACATGATTGGCTTAAGAAAGAATTAGCGAACACTTTTCACCCTTACAATTGTACTCCAAATCCAAAACACCGGCACCAAATTCACTAACTACCTTCTTAATTGCTATTAAAAACAATTCCCGAATAATTACCGGACCCTTGCATTTAGACGACTCCATTTTGAGCCCCTTTGAAGACGCTTATCTTTACAACAATATCCCACTCGATCCGCGCTCCCGGACGCTGCGCTGCTCGCGCTATAGCGCGAGCAGCTTGCGTCGTGACGCGCGTGATCGAGTGAGCTATGGTAAAACGCAAGAGAGGTCGTAGTCATAGCGACAGAGGTAAACAGGGATTACGTATTTTTGGCCCTCCTTGTCTGCAACGTAACCAATACGTAGTTTTAGTGAGCCAATAAGATAATTTAATTTTTTGGTTACGCGTTGAAGGAAGGGGCTATATACTCGGCTATGAGTCGGACTGCAGTAAAGGCCAAACGTTGTGCGTTCCGTTTTAAAAAAATAAATCTATCCCTGGTAACAGTTAGAAAAATAAATTAAAACTGCAGAACAATTTTCGCGCTTTGTTTACTTATGCCACGAAACATTTTTATTTCTCCCTGTATTTTTACACTCCTCAATTGAACACTTTCTGCCCATTATTTACTTTTTTTAACTTTCGTTCTTTTAAATAAGCACAAGAAAGTGTTACTTTCAAAAATAAATAGTTTTTATTAGGTTTATAAACTACATTTAAACACGATGTGTGTCAAACCTAAACGTTGTTTGAAATTGCCCTATTTCGCGCCAAAAGAAAAGTTTTAAAGTGTTTAATTTTCGCGCCAAAAGTAAAATATTGAAAATTCTAGTTATGCGCCACAAACATAGATGGCGCTACCGACGAATGATAAAGTATACTTGTTGAAAAAACAGGGCGCGCGAAGCGGATATTTGGCGTGTAATTCTAGGGGGCTTATATGTTCCAAGTTCTTTGATACTGAACTCCTCTCCGTAATCACCGCCTCATCTCTCACCCAGCACGTGACTTTTCCCACTCGTTACAGTCAATGTCGCACGCCCGGGTTCAATATTCTGGACCTTGTTCTTACCAAGGCTAGTGTCTCTCCTCAACTTACAGAACTTCCTCCGGTTGGTGGGAGCGACCACGTCACAATACATGTAGAGTTCCCCCTACTCGGCACGGCCGCCTCGCACCCGAAGTTCCACAATGACTTCGACTACACCCGCGGTGATTACAACAAACTTAATGTCATGCTTGCCAAAGACGATTAGCTGCCCTTCTTACATCTGCCAATTGAAGATGCCTGGCAATTTTTTAAAACACCGCTCTTCCAATGTGTCTCCAAAGCTGTCCCTCTTTACGATCATTCCGCTAACCGTCACGATAAACCTTGGATTACCCCCTCGACTAAACGCGCTATACGAAAAAAAGAGCAACTTTGGAAAAAACTTCAACATGCCAGCGCATCTAACAAGCAGGTGGCCTATGATCACCTCCGACCTCTACAAAACCCAAGTTAAACTCGTGAAAGTTCTCCTATTCAAGGCCAAATCAAACTCTAACTTATGTAAACTAAAAAATGTCAAAACTAACCCTCGCGCTATTTATCATTTTGTACGGAAAAACATCCGCGCCCTACCATCTCGCCTAAATATCAAACTCTCGAACGGTGATAAACCGGACTCAAACTTAGATATGGCCACCTGTCTAAACCAAACCCTTGTCAAAAATTTTAACACCACTGCCTCTTACACTGGGCACCTTCCGGAAAGCCTTTCAGCTCCGATGCCTGATTTTAAATCCCACCCCTGCGACGTTCGTGCTATCCTGTGCAAAGTAGATGTCACAACTGCATCTGGCCCAGATGGGATCCCCAACCGATTGCTAAAGAATTGTGCCTTCAGCCTGTCTACCCCCCTATCCTACCTTCTCAATACCTATCTCACTACTGGTTCCCTCCCCCAAGACTGGTGCATTGCCCATATCACTCCGATATTTAAAGGCAAAGGTGTTAACAGTGACGCGGCAAACTAATGTCCAATTAGCTTGACTTCAGCCGCGTGCAAGGTACTCGAAAAGTGTTTGCATTCCTCCCTCTTAGCCCAACTTAGCCCGCGCCTTACCCGTTTCCAACATGGGTTTCTACCATGCAAGTCGGTTGAGTCCAACTTACTCTCTAACCTCCACACCTGGCTTGAAGCCGTTGACAATAATTCGCTAGTTGATGTTATTTATCTCGATATAGCCAAGGCCTTCGACTCAGCCCCACATCATCGCCTTCTAGATAAACTTCGATCCTACGGAGTTACTAACAACATTTACCAATGGCTTGAGTCCTATTTACTCCACCGTACACAGGCGGTCCGCGTTGAAGACTCCCTGAGCGACTTCTTACCCGTTACTAGTGGAGTTCCTCAGGGTAGTGTACTGGGCCCTTTACTGTTCCTCTTATACCTTCCTCTTCAACTTACATCGCCCCTGTGTCTGTTCGCTGATGACCTTAAAATTTTTCGCGTCATAACATCCTATTCTGATGTCCTCACTTTACAAACCGATCTCCGTAGGCTCGAGGCTTGGTCCTCTCGAAATGGCCTTCACTTTAACGAAGCAAAATACCAAGTCCTAACCATACAAATTTCGCCTTCCGACACTAGCTTACCCTCCCCTTATTTTCTTTCTGGACATAATATCCGCCGTGTAAATGAATGTCGTGACTTAGGCTTTCAGGTCGATCATAATCTCAAATTCCACTCTCACTTCAAAAAAAATTTGTTGTCGTGCGAAAGTTCTCATAGCTACAATTAGGGCAAATTCCCTAATCTCACACCCGAACTTCTTACCCGGCTTTACACTTGCTACGTCCGCCCCGTACTGGAATTTGGGTGTCCTATCTGTAACCCTCATTCTGCCCTTGATGTTAAACTCCTCGACAATGTACAAGTTTCTCTATCTCTTCTCCCGTCTCGCTTGCGACATCAACCCAGAGCCACTAGACTCTTTACACTTGGTTGGACTTCATTAAAAACCCGCCGTACCTATTTTGGCCTTCTGGGCTTATTCAAGATCTTAAATTTCCCTACGCAAAGTTATTTCACCCCCCATCCCTTTGATGCTTCCACAAGGGGTCACAGTCGGAAATAACTTCACCAATATGCCCGCAAAGACCAGCTGAAGCACTATTTTTCCGTCGGTCGATCCCTATTTGGAACTCCCTCCCTTCAGAAATTGTAGCGGTCAGATACCTCTTTGTTTTTAAGTCCACACTGCGACAATTTCTAGGTTTTTAACTACTTAATTGCACTTTATATTCACGGAGCTATAAGGCTTTTTGAGCCCTAGCTCATCACCCCCCACCGGAACAAAATTAAAGGTCCGGTACTTCTAATTATTCTGATTCGGTTATGTTAATATCAGGTCCGGTACTATTAATTATGCTGATTCGGTTATGGTCGGCTACTTTTAATTCAAACTTCTCGCGCTTTTCGGACCCTGACAAAATTTCGGTTCTTACCATAGAAAAGTGATGTACCCTTTTTGGTTTGTTTACGTTCTGAAAGAGTTTCCGTAGATAACAAGGTCAATTTTAAAGCGTAGTAATATACGTGTAAACAACCTCGTTTCGTCGCGAATCGCGATAGTGCGTTCAATATCACAAAACAAAAGAACGCGATCAGTGCCTTAACAATTTGAACTAACACCAATCTGTATCATTGGCTTCTACTCCATTATCATCATTTGGTTTTAGGATATACGCGGCGATCAGCTAGGGTTACGAGAAACGTCTAGCCTCCCTAAGGTGGGATCGCCACCAAAGGTTTTCGCAATTGCGCTTTTTCCTTACTATTATAATGGAAACGAATCGTACATATACCCCAAAATTTGAAGAAAGCGGGCAAGAGGGGTACCCTTCACTTTAAACGTCAATATTAGCAAAGTTTGAGATGATAATAGGTATAACATTTTTTTAAACGATTTAACTATTATTAATGTTAATTATTGAAGATTAAAACAAATAAAAATAATTATATTTATTTAAATGTTAAAGATAAACCTCTCGTGCAAAGAGAGAGATTATCATCGCCTCCTATATTTACCAAGGCCCGTGCATGCGATATATTTCCTTCATTGCCTCCTATATCTATCAAGGCCCGTGCATTGTGATATATTTCATTCATTGCCTCCTATATCTATCAAGGCCCGTGCATTGCGATATACTTTTCAAAACAACAACCAAAATGGGAAGCTCCTCTCAGAAACATAATACTTTCTTTTCTCTGTATATGAAATGAAAATATGGATAATATTGCGCTCCTGCTTTAATGGTATGAATCCTTGCCTGTCTATTAATATTTTACGTAGGAGTAATACGTTTTTAGCGAAGTCTAGAGAGGATAAACATAAGCGAGATTGTTTCGAAAAAAAATACTGCTTCCACTAATGGGTTTATACTCCTTGTTACTGTTGTATAGAGTAATCATGATAAAAGCTTAAAAAAATACGAGAGGACAGACCTTTTTTATCTTCTTGTTTTATTCTTAATAAGAATATAAAACATTTATTTTGTATCAAAAAATATTTTTTGGTGCTGAGATTGCTTTAGAAAAATCCAAACGGTTAGGCATTGGTAAAAAAGACATGTGTAAGCTATTTGCAGAGATGATAATTGTTTTACATGTTTTAAATAAGACTGAAGCTTCCACTATTGTGTTTATGCTCCTTGTTTGTTTCACTGAAAACATCTAGGTGTAGATAACAGCCAGACCAAAAATTTCAAAAATATTGTAGCATGGCTGCCAGATTCCTGGGAGTTTCTACTCCTAGGGTCTGGCAGGGTGTATAAGCCTCCATGCTACATGTTCCTCCTCTTGCGATTCTGAGATAATTTTCTCAGTCAGTTACTAGTCAGCTCTCGGACAGAGCGGTTGATCCTTTTTGTGTTTGGTTGTATAAACCGTCAAGTATACGGTTAAGTTGGGTTTATCCCTTATCTCTTTCTTTACAATTAATAAAATATTAGAAGACTTGTCTTCTATTTTGGATATTTAAAGTAAGTTGTCTTCATTCTTTTTTATGGCCCTTGGGAGAATTCTCCCTTAGTTAAATCTTTCTACGGAGGGTTACATAAAAATGGCGCCCGAACAGGGACCCGATAATATTAGCCCTTAAGCCTCGGTCAGTCCCGTAGCAAAATTGTTTATCATTGCCGGTATATCCGTCCCCCACGTGGTGTTAAGCCTTGGCTTCCACGAAGATAAACAATTAAAGATAATTAAATTAAATCTAACTTAATCATGACAGATTTTAATAATTAAATAAAATTAAAATTATCTTGTATTTGATGTATTGAAATTAGATAACTTACTTGTATATTGTTGTAAACTTAACTTAACTTGACTGTTTTACATTTATTTAATTGATTTATTAACTGATCATTAAATAAATAAATAATGGCATATTCGGACAACAAAACATGGAGGTCTCCTCGAACATCTGAGGATGAGGAGGATGATTCAATATTAAAGAAAAGAAGCACTAGCAAAAGAAGGTCTGTTTGTTTCTATGGAAGACGATGGCGACACGCTAGCACCACCGGAAACAGACGATCCTTTGGAGGATTTTAACCGGATTCTTCGAATTAAAGAAGAGAAGGACGAAGAGGATTCTGATTCGAGGAAAAGGACTGCAGCCTCTTCAGAATCGGAATTTTCTACCTACCAACTATTCCCTCATAAAAGCATTCCTGCCCCCAAGGGAAGTTCAACTCCCTCAAATTTTCCTCCTCAAACTGGGATTGATTCCCTTGTTCCTCCTAAATCAGCGTCCAAAAGTGATAAGCCTAAAGTTAGTTTTTCAAACACTTTACCAAACCCTAGAGTAAGAACTATCGGAACCCAAATATCTCCGCCTCGACAGATCCCTCAATTGGGACCAGACACTACCGACGAGGAATTAAAAGCCTTTATATTACCCCTACTCCAAACACTGGCAGATAATTCTACCCAAAATGTAGCTATACATAAAGCTATAGCTACTAGTTTGGATAAATTAGTTAGGAATCTACCTACGTTAATATATAGAAGTTCAACTCCTCAGACGGGAAAAGTCCCTATTGAACCGCCAGTAAGGTTGGCCTTTATGGGATCGTCTAGCGATAATGCCACAGAATTTTTAGCTGCTTTTGAGGAGTATGCTAAATTTCACAAGCTATCAAATGAAGACAGGTTAGCGGCATTGCCTCTCCTATTACGAGGGCATGCCTTGTATTGGTACAGGGATTTAATCCGTCAATATGACGATGTTTGCAATGCAAACCCTACCCATCCTCATTTAACTTGGAAGACATTTAAAAGGCACTTTAAGGTTCAGTTTAGAGATTCTGAAGCTGATTCAAAATTAAAAATAGAGATATCCCATAGGAGTCAAAAAGATAAGGAATCTGTAGAGGATTTCTTCGCGGATGTAATGAAGTTAAACTTAGGGATGACCCATCCCCTTTCCGACAAGGAGTTAGTTCCTATTATTAAAAGTAATTTGAAAGATGAACTTAGAACTCCCCTCCTTTTCTTGCAATTTACCACCATGGAACAGTTAAGGAATTCCTGTAAGACAATCGAAAAGGATATCGAAGTTAGGAAAAAGAATGCTGAAAAAAGGGAAAAGAGGAGATCACCCCCAAAACCTAAGGTTACAGCAGAGTCCTCTTGCCCAGCAAACAGGGGCTCCGCCCATAGTCAGTGTTCCCCCGGGCATTGTCAAAGCCCTTGTAATCCTCCTACTTCCCCATCACATCCTAAATGGGAATATGCCTTGAAACCTTTAGACTCTAGATCGAAAGCTAGAGCTCAAAACACTTCAAATAGTCAAAAATCCTATAATAGATATTATAATCGCGTCTCACATCCCATTTTACTGGCCAAACTACGAACATATGGAATCAAAGGGTCTCTCTTGGACTGGATCAATAGCTATCTATCGGGAAGACATAATATCGTAAAATGCAATGACGTCACGACAAACATCTCGTACCAAGTTAATTGTGGAATCCCACAGGGTTCATCACTTGGCCCTTTATTGTTTAATATTTACATACCAGATCTACCAACCGCGATACAGCATTCATCACTATACCAATTTGCAGACGATCATAAGTTAGTCAGAAAAATAAATAACATAACTGACTGCGAAAATTAACAAAAAGACTTAAATTATCTATCTACTTGGTGCCTAAACAACAACCTTCCTATAAATATAGAAAAAACCGTTATAATCACTTACACGAGAAAACTGAAACAAATCACCTACAATTACACTTTAAACTCAAAAATTCTAAAGCGCGAAAACCTAACAAAGGACCTTGGGATCTTTTTTGACTCAAAACTTAATTTTAGAGACCACCGACACTATATAGTCGGGAAATGTCGCCGCATCCTAGGATGCACTCTTTAAGTCGCAAAACTACTTAACTCCCCAAAAGCCTTCATCAAGCTTTATACAACCCTCGTAAAATCATGTCTGATATATGGAGCAGTAACATATAACGACAACATCAAATCAAACATCAACCTACTTGAGGGAGTACAAAGAAAGTTCATAGAATATTACCATACTTACTTCATCAAGGACGCATCATACGACTACGAATCAATATTGAAACATCTCAATATAGATACTATAACGATTTTATTACGAAAACTTGACATTATCTTTGTGCAAAAAATTTATACCAACAAAATCCACTCTAGCCTGCTTCTAGGAACGTTAAACTTCAATACGTCTGCTCGACTGACACGTAAAAGAAACGTCTTTTATGAAAAACAAGAGAACTTTTCCCCTATTACTAGAATGGTCAAGAATTACAACGTCTATAGCGCGAACAATGACCTAAAACAACTGCATTTATCTTAAGCACAATATCTTGACCCCCATTTTTCCTTAAAATGTAGATTTTAAATAACTCCTAACTTAAACTTGTACTTAATTTAAAACCATGTGCATTGACTAGCTGGTATCTGTATACTGTTTCAATGTACAATAAACACACATTATTATTATTATTATTATTATCAGAGATCTAAATCTCCTGGTCGTCAATTGGCCTTGTCCTACCCTTCTACACGTACTATCATATGTTTCAATTGTCAGGAACCAGGTCATCTTGCACCCGACTGTCCGAACAAAAAGTTATCAAGTCGGGGGAAGCCCAGACGGGAGAGGTCCCTCGTGGTCCCTCTCCCAGTGCCCAATAAATTCCCCTAACAAGAAGCGTGTCGCGTTTCCCTTGAGGATTGAATCCGTCCGGAAGGGTTCAGTTTATAAAAGGGTCAGAGCTGTGCTAATTAATTAGTTAGCTAATTTAATTTCTAATTAATTAGCAACATTTACTAATTGAAAATGGTAATTGAATTTTAATTACCTTAGTGCTAATTGAGAAGTAATTCTAATTAATTAGTATGATTCGGAAAGGTAATTATCTAATTAAAATTTAATTAGATTTAGGATTAACTAATTAGCCAATTGGATTTTCAATTAATCTTTTACGCCAATTTGTTGTAAAAAAATCGAGGAAATAACTCATGATTCATCTATTTGAATAAGAAAAAGCCTTCTTATATCAATGAGGAAGCCTTAGTGCTACTCTAAATTTTTCAGCTCCTCAAATATGAGAGAATACTAGTACTAATAGAATATTTCGTAGTTCGCAACTGCCGCATTTCGAAATTTCGACTGCTTTACCTACTCGAATTAAAAGCAGTGCGCATGTATTTACTACTCAGGAGTCCATTATAGGAACTGTGGCAAGAAAATGAAGAAATGAGACAAATTTTAACATGACGGAAGGCTCGAGGCTTGTCTCATTTTTCGAGAATAATTCTTGGCTTCCGTACCCGTTTTTCAATGGCATTGAAAGATTAAACTTTGCATTACCAAAGTACTAAATCCATGGGCACTTTTAAACTTTTATGTTTACTTATGGTTTCTTTTTTACCTTAATTAGAAAATAGTAATTCTAATTAATTAGTTTGATAAATAAATGTCTAATTTCTAATTGAATTGAATTAGTTTCTATGTCTAATTGCTAATTGGTATTTAATTAGTTCATAAATATTTCCCTAATTGCTAATTGGCTAATTAATTAGTTCAAAAATATTTCCCAAATTGCTAATTCTAATTCAATTAGTTGTCAGCTAATTAGCACAGCTCTGAAAAGGGTTACCATTCCCGTTACTTTTGAACACGCGACAGTTCACGCTAAATTAGATAGTGGGGCCGATGCCTCTTTTGTCAGTTTGGATCAGTGGCAAGTACGAGTTTAATGTACTTCCTTTTGAGCTGTGTAATGCCCCTAGCTCCTTTAAGCGCTTAATCGACGAGATCTTTAGAGATGCCGATTACATCAAATTAATAGACTATTTAGATGATTTAATCTCGCTTAGCGAAGATTGGGATCAACACTTAACGTGTTTAGAATATGTCCTAAATAGATTAAAGGAAGCGGGTCTCACCCTACAGTTAAAGAAATGTCGGTTCGCCCAAAAAGAAGCTACCATATTTGGTCACATTGTAAATGAAAAAGGAGTGCATATAGATCCTTCAAAAATAGAAGCCATTCAGAAATTTCCTCCTAAAAATGTTAAGGAAATCCAGAGATTTTTAGGGATGGCAGGTTGGCATAATAGGTTTATAAGCCACTACTCCCAAATAGTAGCACCCATTAATAAACTCAAAAGGAAGGATCAAAAGTTTATTTGGGGTCTCGAACAGCAAAAGGCGTTCGAAAAGATCAACGAAGAAATATGTAAAGCCCATCCTTTAGCTTCCTTTAGAAGGGATTCCCCGTGCATTCTAACTATTGATGCTAGTGATGCAGGGATAGGTGCCCTTCTGTCCCAAATACAAGATAATGTAGAAGTCCCTATAGCGTATGCTAGTACAGGACTTAAAGATGCGGAAACTAGGTACTCCACTAGCGAGAAAGAGTGTTTAGCCATTTGTTGGGCGGTTAAGAAGTTTAGGCCCTTTCTAGAAGGTCGTAAATTCACAGTCCTCACTGACCATCAGGCTTTACAGTGGTTGTTTAATATCAGGGAAGCAAATTCTCGTCTAGTTAAATGGGCAATGTACCTTCAAACATTTGACTTTACAATTAAGCATAAAAAGGAGTAGAAAATGTAGTAGCTGACGCGTTATCGAGAGCTCCGATAAACGTTTTAAGCATTAACTTTAGCTCATCTACTTCTAATTCTACTAGTAATTTGGATCCAACTAGTAGCAGTACTAGTCAAAATTCTACCGGTAGTAGTAATTCAACTTCCTCTAGTGATTCTGTTGAAGGTCGGATACGTCCTCCAGGTCCTAGAGCTTTATATTCAGTCTTTACAATAGAAGACGTCTCAAAGGGAAGACCCATTTGCTTCCCCTATTATTAATTCCTTGCAAGGACCTAACCCTGTTAGGCATAAAATGTTCGAAATGAAAAATGATCTCCTTTATAGAAGACCTTACAGGAACCATCCTGAAAAAAAAATTATTTACCGCCTCGTTTAAGGCTAGAAGCCATGAGGTTGTTACACGACCACCCGTTATCAGCTCATAGGGGCAAAGATAAGACCCCGAGTAAAGTGACTTATAGATATTGGTGGCCTACTATAGTTAGTGATGTCCAAGACTATGGTAGAGGATGCACTTTATGCCAACAATTTCAGGCTAGGAATAGAAAAAAGCCGGGGCTAATGCAACCCTCAGAAATAACAAGTCCTTGGAACCAAATCAGTGTCGATATTATGGGACCTTTCCCTTCAAGTAGGCACCACTATAAGTATTTATTAGTTTTTGTCGATTATATGACTAAATTCGTGGAAATGATTCCACTTATAACTATTACAGCTAAGACCTGTGAGCGGGCTTTCAAGTCTATTATTACTAGGTGGGGAGCTCCTAAAGCTATCCTTAGTGATAGAGGGGTACAGTTTACCTCGAAACTTTCGCTGCAGTCATGCAGAGCTTTTAAAATAAACCCAAAGTTTACTACCCCCTATACACCTAAGGGAAATCCCACCGAAAGAGTAAATAGAGTAATAGGCGAGTTAATATCATTGTATGTAGGGAATCACCATGATAGATGGGATGAATCCCTTGACCTTCTTCAATTCGCTATAAATTCCGCACCCCATGAAACCACGGGCAGATCCCTTTCTTTTTGAATTTAGGGCGGGATTTAGACATTGAAGAACCCATTCAGGACAATGATGACCCCAGTCGTAGTAAAGCTTTAAAGGTTCTTAAGGAACAATTAGAATTCAGTAATGAATTATCTAAGTTAGCTAAAGCGCACCAGAAGAAATACTATGACCTCCGTCACGACCCTCTAGAATTTGAGGTAGGAACATTAGTATGGATGGAAACGCATCCTTTATCAAGTACGACAGGTCAGCTTATGAAAAAGCTTAGTCCTAAATGGGCAGGTCCCTTTAAAATAGTAGCAAAACATTCCCCAGTAGTCTACGAGTTAGAGGACGCTAACTCAGGACAGAATATAGGCAAAGTTAACTTAGAACACTTAAAACTTGATTGGACTAATGTAGCTGTCTTCGACAATGCCGAAAATGCCCTCACTTTACAGTCTAACGTTGCAGATGAACCCGAGCCTAGTCCTGCAACTAATGGTGGTACCATGGACCACCCTCCTGCGGAAACTTCCTCAACTACGTCATCTGAATCATCATCATCTTCTACGTCACCGTCACCTCAGGACGGTCAGGAAGTCAATCAACCGATTATTCCTGTTATGCCAGATGTCCCTCAACCCTCGACATCAAGTACTCTAGATGATCAAGCAGCGGATCAACCGATCCCTCCTGCAGTTCGAGATGATCCACATCTCCCTACAGACTCTGATAGTGAACCGGGCATGGCCCTTTTTGAAGACCCTCCTCTCCTCCTTCGTACTAACCACGACATGAGGGCTTTTCAGCTCGATCATCCCACTAACGATAGTCCGCCTTCTGCGGTAGGGGAGGCTTCCCCGTCTGATCATGAATCAATCGTGGAAACTAAGCTACATACACCAACTTCCAGTTTTACAGAAGACATTCTAACGCCGGAGGACAAATCAATGTCTTCTGACAAATCCATATCGGAACCGGCGTTGCAACATTCTACGTCTTCTGGTTTTTTCGGAAGAACCCCAGTAGCACGAGTGTTCCGCGTTCGAGTCGGTTCGAGGTAGATTCGTCGGTTTATGGTCCAGTCGGTAGTTACGACTAAAATCCGACTCTTATCCAACTTCAGTTGCCAACTCCGCTTTGCAGTCGGCCGTGAGAACAATAAAATAGAGTTGGCTGATACTTGTCTTTAAGTCGGTTAATGTAATGAAGGATTAGGTCGTCTGCTCGACTCCTTACCAACTAACATGCGTTTCTATCAAATAAAGGAAAACAACAAGGGTCTAGAGGTCGACATATCCGACGGCCTACCGATCACACTGAACATTTCTGATTTTGTTGTAATGAAGCTTCTTCCGCGATTGAGTCGGTTCGAGGTGCATTCTTCGCTTTATGGCCTAGTCAGCACTTAGGACTAAAGTCCGCCTTTTATCCAACTTCAGATACCAGCTCCGCTTTAAAGTCCGCCGTGAGAACAAAGAAAAAGAGTTGGCTGATAGTTACATTTTATGTCGGTTGGCGTAAGAAAGGACTAGCTCAGCTGCTCAACTCCTTACCAACTAACATGGGTTTTTATCAAAATAACAACAATTAAGGGACAAGAGGTCCGCATATCCGACTACCTACCGATCATAATAAAGATTTCAGATTTAGTTATAATGAAGCTTCTTCCGCGATTGAGTCGGTTCGAGGTGCATTCTTCGCTTTATGGCCTAGTCAGCACTTAGGACTAAAGTCCGCCTCTTATCCAACTTCAGATACCAGCTCCGCTTTGAAGTCGGCCGTGAGAACAAACAAAAGGAGTTGGCTGATAGTTACATTTTATGTCGGTTGGTGTAAGAAAGGATTAGGTCGGCTGCTCAACTCCTTACCAACTAACATGGGTTTTTATCAAAATAACAACAAGGGACAAGAGTTCGGCATATCCGACTTCCTGCCGATCATAGTAAAGATTTCAGTTTTAGTTACACTGTAAAAAATAAGCGTACTTTTGGCATTCAAAAATGATAGTGGCCGTTCAATTTTGAACAAGCCTCTATTGACGCGTTCACATTTAACCAGAGACATTCAATTTTGAACAAGGAGTGTTTTAGGCATTCAAAACCAACCATGAGCATTCATTTTTGAACAAACTACCGTCATATCGATCAAAACTTAACTCTGGCATTCATTTTTGGACAGCTTATATAATACCATTCAAAATTGAATCCTTATCCCATTCAATTTTGAATAACCGCCTTGCGCTAATGAAGTGTTCAGATTTAGTCGTTTTGGCGTTCTAATAGGATTGAAATAGTATTAGTATTAGTATTAGTATTAAAACAAGAGTGTTTTAAACGTTCAAATAAGGACTTTTTGGCTTTCAAACGAGTGCATTGTGGTTGTTCAAACGAATGCGATATGGGCATTCAAACGAGTGCATTATGGGCGTTCAAACAAATGCGATATGGGCGTTCAAACGAGAGCGATATGTTCGATCACACGAGAGCGATATGGGCGTTCACATGAGAGCGTTATGAGCGTTCAAATGAAATTGTTTTTGGCTTTAAAACAACACTCTAAGAAAAAAGCGTTTAATGGGTATTCAAATGTGAACGAAATTGTTCAATCGCAAAAGGTGTGCGAAACAAAATTAAGTCTGCCCTAAAATTACTTGATTCCACTGCTCTAAATTTGTACTACAAATAAAGCTTTCATTAAAATACAATAACTTCTCAACAATTTACTATAACTTGTTTATTTACTGTGAATAAAATATATATTTGTCTGTATAAACATAATTATACAATAATATCAAAGGAAATGTTACGGATTATTGCGTATTTCACCTTTCCCTTATGTTTACATAGGCCTTCAAATAGTTTGATAATGTAATTAATTGCAACAACGTTTTAATCGGAAAGAACTTGATTATGAACACTTTCCTTAAGTGTAGACTTTCTTCATATAACTGAATTATTATTTAACACAACGATTGATGTGTTTCAAATTTACCAGCCCTCAGAAGATGTACAAGCTTTAAACACAATAGATTTCTTACTTGTCAGTGCGTATATTTAATATAGTATGCCTTATCATAACGCATTCAGCGATGAAATTTGAAATCATATTTCTCAAATTTCAATGCTTCATCAAACGCTTGTCCACCATGTATTATTAAATGGTGAACTGCTCAATTTTGGACGTAGGCAATTGAAGATGAACGCTTGATCAAACTCTCCGATGTTGCTCAGTAATGAATGCATTCAATATTAAACGTTTAATTTTCCAATTAAATTTGAGCGGTTTTGTGCTTAAATTTACACGATATACTTACCTCTTACGCACCGTTGAAATATGAATGCGTGAGCGTCTAATTTTGAACAATAGTGTTCTGTTCAAATTTGAACGTTAAAGCGTACCACCACAGTGTCGGGGCTACGGACGCCTAAGCATTCAAAGATGAACCTCACTTTTTTACAGTGTATAATGAAGCGTCTTCCGCCTTTGAGTTGGTTCGAGGTAGATTCGTCGGTTTATGGTCTAGTCGGCACTTACAACTAAAGTCCGACTCTTATCCAACTTCAGATACCAGCTCCGCTTTAAAGTCGGCCGTGAGAACAAACAAATAGAGTTGGCTGATAGTTACATTTTTTTTCGGTTGGTGTAAGAAAGGATTAGGTCGGCTGCTCAACTCCTTAGAGAGAGTATAGCAGCCAGTATACGGACAAGCTGTCCGTATAAAGGCGGCATATATGGAGCCCTCATTAGGCGTTTACCCCCACCCATTTGGTGCCCCCCCCCTCTTTTCTATCTCTTTCCTCTGGATGGTCCCGTGACCGAAGGGGGAAAATAGGGTTAGGGGGGGTTGATGACGTCACGTATCACGTGATGTTGTTGGCGGGAAATTTGAATTTATAGGGTTTTTTTCGTGTATTGGTATGACGTCACGTAATTTACTGGTGTTGAATGTATTCGGTGTCACTTAACTCTAGGGGTATTGTAGGATATTGTGTACAATTAGGGGATGATTTATATAGGTTCAGTAGGCCCTTTCTACACCCTTCCCGTAATGCTGTTCTTTCTACGGTTTTAAGGTCTCTCCATGTCATACTAAAGAACTAGTTTTAATTGTGATATGGTTTACGTCGTTTATTATAGATAGCAATTAAGTTACGACGCTGTGTAGGGTGTTACAGTTAGTAAACGAAATACAGGGTTAGAACAATAGTACATTTTAGTATCATAAAAGTGGTATTACGTCATTTTTTACACAACTTAGTAGTTGATTAGAAGCTAAAATGAAGCAGTACTGCTAAAACATCATAAATAAAATTTGATTCACTTTAGTTTTGATACGATTTGGCGAATAAGCACAATTAGGTAGTTATTAAACTAAAAAGCCTTATAGGATTGACTGAACAATATATATTTTACTACACGCTAAAATATTGATATACAGTTAAAATGGGCACTCGTTACTAAAAAACATCATTAGAAAATACGAATTACAATGGTTTTGATAGCAAAACAATAGACTAAAATGGAAAACTAATACAGATACAATACTAATTTTTTATACTAATAGACTAAAATGCAAAATATTACTAAAAAAACATCAGAAAATACGGGTTACATAAAAATAGAACAATATTACGGCATGCGAGATTATTAAGTACATATATACCTTCATAGAAAATATAGCAATACTACTTTTAATATGGTTTAAAAGCTACAATGGTTATTATACGATTTTAGTACAAATATGAGGCTAGTTATTAAACTAAAATGTTCACAGGATTGACGAAAAAATATATTTTTTCATACACGATTAATTACTGATATACGATTACGGATAAAAATATCGAAATATTACTAAAAAAACGTTACTATAATTATCATCAAAAAATAAAAATTACACTTATACAATAAGTATACTAATTTTTAAACTAAAGTGCTAATGTATACTAATTAAAAAAAGCTTACTAGATGCAAAAACAGTAACAAAAAAACACTGTATATTCGTTAAAATATTGTTACATGTTAATAGTTAAAATACGTTAATATTACTATAAATAATACTTGAGATACCTATTAAAATACTGATACTGGGTATCTAAAATATATACAAGTAACTTATGTGGAAAATGTCAAAGATTCTATTTAATATAACCGTATGGGGTAGTTTTATAATCAGGTAGAACTCTAACTTTATCCACTACGACCTGATATGTTTTGGTCTGGTTGATCGTGATCAGAGTGTGATCTTGCAGACGTCTGATTTGAGGGCCAATAGGGACTTGAATCGAGTTCATTAGAGGTTCACCTTCAGTGTTTACCCCCAGTAGGTTCTTCATTGTTTCGAAATTTATATAATTTTCTGTAGAGGCGTTTAAATAAAATCCTTTAACTTTGATAATGTTAGTTTTAGCGCCGGTTTTAGGGTCTAGAATGTCCATAGAATAGTTCTTTGGTCCAGCACTCCCCCATTCACAAATATAGGCATCTGGTCCATAGGATTCTAATTCATTTTTAAGTTGCCCCAAATAATCGCCTGTGGGTAGCAAATAATCGCCTGTGGGTAGCAAATGAGCGCCGTCTGGCGAGAGGTACACTAAATTATCCGTGTCATAATAAAAACAAAGGTCACCGACCTTTTCAAGATGTTTTAGTAAATGTAATCGCGCCATAGATGTTGTGAAACAAGCGATAACTACGTTTGTGTGTTTGTGCACAATCTCGTTTTCTAGAATGTGTTCGTACTTTACTAATACGGTGTTTTCGTTGATTGTTAGTAAACTTTTAACCTCCAAGTCTGGATTTAATATTAATCCGTACAATTTGTTGGCATCTTTGATTAGTTCTGTAGAGGTATGTCTTGTTTTCTGGCCAAATTTACCCCAAAAAGAGTTGAGCATAAGTTTGCTAAGGCATCTGAGACCTTCGTTTTTCTCTACTTTAGTGATATCCAGTTCTACACCCTCTACGTCTTTGAAACTTTTGACATAGTTCTCCTTATCTTCTTGAGTCTGGCAATCTGCTGGAAAGCCGCTAGCTAGGGTTTTATACTCTAAAAAGGTATTAACATAATCTTTAAACAGTCCTCCCTGGTTTGTTTCGGAATCGTACTGTGTCACTTTGTATGACCAAGCCTCATACATTCGTGTGATTGTGTAACCATTCTCTACTGCATGACGTAACTCGTCGACTACCCATGTACCTCTCAATTCTCTTTTTTCAGGAGTATGTTCGCAAGCACCTTGAAACTGGGTTTTACAACAGGTGTAGCATAATGGAAATGTTAATTTTCCATTAATACGAGCGGGCAGAACGGGATGAATTAGGTTTTGGGCCGGTAATACGTCGCATTTAAGAAGACCATTAAACGAAAATATGTCAGGAAAATCGTCTAATATGATTTCAGGATGTCCTATAGGTATCTTGGTGGTTTTGTTAATGAATGGGTATAAACTTGTGAAATCCACGTAATGAATTCGCTCTGATCCTGTTGTTTTATGGTATAGTTTTGTTGCGCAACATCTACCCCCGAAGAATGCATCACGGGGGTCTAATCTTTTTACTATTTTAGGCTTAATATCATTACATTTTAAAAACTCTATTATTTCTGGTTTATTTGCTTTTTCTTCCTGCCAGTCACACTCCCATTTGACATTTACTTTATAGTTGAGTGATTCTAGCTTGGTCAACACGTTCATGCTACTAAAATATCTAGAGTTCAAAGTCTGAGCAGGGTCTCCGTGCAGAGCCTTGTTTCTGTTTAAGGGAAAGTGTATTTTACACCCATGATAGAAACACCCCCAGTATTCGAATATTTCAAGGTTAAGCTCACAAAAACCGTCTACTCTAAGTTTTTGGATTCTGGTTTCTTTCCCTCTAAAGGAGGATTGGATAGATATATTTCGTTTGTGCGCGGTCCACTCTAACCATTCTATAGCCCCTATTGACTGATTTTCACTAAGCCTATAATAATTAGCCGGTATGATACCTATAGTATCAGGTTTAAGATAATTTCGCCGAAATACATAAGAGCAAACGCCAGGAAGAGTAATTGCGCCACAATTAAATGAATCTACACCCGTTACTTTAAAGAGTAGTGTACGAAAAGTTAAACAACCTAGGAATAGCAAAATTGTGTCGTTCTCACAATAATAATTGAGTTCCTTCAAGAAGTCGAAACCTTTACCTTTACTATCTTCGGAGCTATGCCATTTTAAGAAGGCATCTAAATTTTTCCTTGTAAAATATTGACAACCATAAGCTTCGATAGGGGGGAGATTAATTTCTATAACATAGTTGGTTTCATCCTGTCTATTTACATCAAAATTATGCTCTATTACATTGAATAAAAAATGTGGGAAATACCATTTGACTGCGTCTGATATACCGAAAGTAGCGGGAAACTTTGCTAAAGCTACAGGAATGAAATTATAAGAATCCAGAAATAGCAAGTTAAACAATTTCATTTCTAAAATTCGAGTTCCGTTAATTTTCAAAGATGGAACGAATTTTTCATCTCGATTAATGATTTCTCGAATTAGTAATTGATTATCATAATTACTGCCGTAGTGAGATAGTATGATGACGTTCTTAACGGCATGCAATTGCATTAAATAATCTAAAAATAATGATATAGGATTATCGCCTGAAAATTGTTGTTTACGCTCACCAAACTGACTACACATAATACAGTTAAAATTTAGGGATGTTTCATCTACGCTATGCTCACAGACTGTTATGCTAACTAACAAGAAAGCCTGGTGTTCGTAGGCTCCCCCCTTTTCATGACATACCTTCGTTTGTATACATTCTACGTCAAAGAAGATATACATAAGGTTAGGCAGATTGGGTCTAGGCTTTTTAACGGATGGCACTTTCAGGGGTTTATCTTTGATAACCTGGATATAACACAAGTGATTGCTAGGCTGATATTCCTTACAGACCTGACAATAAATCTCACCACACTTATGCATCTCCGTTCTTCGGGAAAAATCGATAATATTTAAACAGTCTTTACAGTGAAAAAGACGCTCACATAGGGACTTTTTACTGCTGGAAGATGCTAAGTGGCTTTGATAACAATCAGCTCCTAAGAATTTTCGTAAACAAGACTCACAAGCTATAGGGGGGCCTTGGCAGATAGTGGGTCTCATGCAACTAAAACAAAAGTCATTACATTTATGGGACTGTATTCGCCAATAGGGTACGAGACATTTTTCGCAGAATAGGTCGTGGTTGAAGAGGGGTTTTAAATTTGTAATAACGTTATAATGGTTATTTTCACTCAATAAAAAGAGGCGGGGCCTAGTATCATCGGGATCGTTTTCGCCTAAAATACAGATAGGAACGCTATTTTCAAATGTGTAGACGAAAATCGAATATTGATTTAAATAAATTTTGAACTTTTGAAAAGACTCGGCCGTCCCACACTCACTAGCCCTTACTCCTGCCTTATAACATAGTTCTAAAGCAGCTTCTTTCTGCATTTTGTTCTCATCTCTAGATTTAGATATTGATTCGTAATGGGTCTTTAGAGCTTCGGTTGTATCATTAGCAAAATTTCTATGCGCTATAGCCACACAAAGGGCTCTGGCTTGACAGAGATGATCTGAATTGACTATACGTACAATACCTCGTCTATCTTTACAAAATAGATTAAAAGGTTTAATCCCTCGGGTTACAGAACGCCCTTTACCCACCGGTATTCTTACAATGCTAAAAATAATTTTAACGGGACCCAGGAAAAATGCTTCCATTTCGTCATCATAGAGCATAACACTAAGCTGGTCAAAAAGAATATTAGGGTCAACTTGATCTGCTCTTCTAAAAGATAATTCTAGTTCGGATCTGCAAATATTTGTGGCACTCTTTAAAGTAATTTGGACGTGGTCTGTAGGTCTGTACTTACTAAGGACACATTTGGTTACGGTACATACACTAGCGACGGGATCTTCAGTAATTCTAAGAACTAACTCTCGACCATACATGTTAAAATGTTCGTAAAATCTCTCACTTTGACCTAGTATCTCGCAAGAAGGTATGTTGTCAATAGGTGTGGGCTGGTCCGTTTCTCCTCCTCCACATTGTACGTCGATATCATCGTCAGAAAGCGCCGCTGCAGAACCGTGCTCCCTCTCCAAGGTATCGTTCAATAGTGTCTCCTCTACGGGTGGTCGTTGATCCTTTCTGTCTAAAAATGCGGCTATCTCTTTGTCATATTGCGAGCTGTTGAAGTCGGCGATTTGAGCATCCTCTTCCCGTATACCACGCTCAATTTCTTCTTGTCGGTTCGCTAGGCGATCTACATATTCAGTTCTTAAAGGACTCGGAATTAGATTCCTTAGGTTTTCCAATTCTTCCAAGTTATTACAGTCCTCTGGTGTTCGAACAACTGTTTTCATATACTCAAGTAAGTCGAGGCAAGCTCGGATAGCATTTAAGCCACCTTGTACTACGATTGGTGGTAGAGTCTGAGGTCCGTACACCGGATCTATTCGCAGATAGTCGCATAGGAAGAAATAAAACTCGTATATTGACCGTAACGGCCAGGGTCTATTTATTGTCAGTTCGTTCAACGTTGTACTAAGAGTTTCAGGATCCATGTTTAGCTTTCGGTGTTTGAAGATCGACTGTGTATTTTGATCATTTCCTAAGCCGCTTTTATACTAAATTCCTTAATAAACACGCCCACATTCCTCAATAATTTAACAATAGCCTGATTTATTGCTTAGCAGACACCAGATGTTTTCTCACAATGCATTTCTGACACACGCTTGTTAATAGTTTAGATCAAAAGAACGTTGGATTTACTTTATGTCAAATAAATTGTCAACACAAGAGTGGCCTATAAATAGAATTTTGTTATAAACACTGTAAATACTTAATTTTATTGGGGTAATAAATGAAAAACATGGTGTGTAAAAAGTTTTTAGTGATTCTCAATTGTGACAATATCCTTTGTTATCTTAAAGTCTGTTAAATAATAACGTTCCGAATTTTTCTAACAAACGAAATTTCTTAATAGACACGCCCACATTATTCAATCGTTTAACAATAGCCTGATTTATTGCTTATCAGTCACCAGATGTTTTTCTCACTATGCATTTTCGGACCCATGCCTGCTAATAGTTTACAAACAAAAGAACGATGGATTTGCTTTATGTCAAATAAATTGTCAAGAAAAGAGTGGCCTATAAATAGATTTTAGTTACAAACACAGCAAATAAGAGACAATACTTTATTGGGGTAATAAATAAAAAACATGGTGTGTAAAGCGTTTCGAGAGATCCTCAATTATGAAAATATCCTTTGTTAGCTTCACATTGTACACTTTTCAAAAAAAATCTAACCTATGAAAAGATAGTTTCTCACGGTCCTGAATATGATTGTGTAGGCGAGAAGTAGGCCTACGTAAAGCAATAAAACCCAAAATAAATTCCATTGGTAACAAATGGTTCGACCACCCACCAAAGACCTTGCCTGAACATGTTTACGGAATAGGCAATAATCAGCCCGGTAGTAACTAGGCATTTAAATATAACATATTTAATTCCTTAAGAGGCCAAATTTCAAAACTTTTAAGGAAGAGACAGCAGAGCTGGATTTTATTCGTTACATACCGATGATCTAGTACAGTGCTTCGAATGCAACTGCATTTTATTAGCCTGTAAACCCACCGATAATCCTTACGAAGAACATTTGAAACATTTCCCTAAATGTCATTCTAGCAGAGGTGAGTCTACTATAAACATCCCCTTAAGCTTTGATGAAACAAAGGCGTACACCAAGAATATAAAAATCAAGATTGAAGGAAAAAACCCTTAGAAAACACGGAAGAAACTTATCATACCTTTAAAAAACTATACATGTCGAAAGATTAGTCTTGGAACTCTACGCTAGAAAACAACTAAACGCTTTCTATATAATAACTTAATGACTTACGTAAGATTTAAAAATAATATTAAGATTTATCTTCTTCCTTACGAAGATAGAAGGAATTATTTTAGAATAAATCAAATGCAATTTAAAATGAAAATTGAAAAAATGTCTTTTTTATTAGAACTTATACTTTTAAAGAAAGTAATATTTTACTTTATATTACGGTCTCTATAAATTTTATTCCTACAAAAGCATCCTGTGTTATAATCTTACAAAACTATAAGCCTACACAGTCAATCAAATATTGACAGGTAAAAAGAGGAGACCTGGGAAAATCCGGTCCCCTTCTTAACAGTACCTACCTTCTTGTTTTGTTGCATATTTATGGGATTACAGAAGATGTAAAATATTATTTTCGCTTTGGTCGGTGGCATAGTAATTGATTCAAAAAATGTTGTTTATGATATACATATGGTGTACAGAACTAGGTGTTATCTTTTATAAGTTTCCAATTGAAAAAAAGGGGAGGGGTTGCAAGAGCTGAAGAAACTTACTATCGACCAAACATCAAAGGTATGCTTAAGTTAAGAGCAGAGCCCTACGTTGACAAAACATCCACCCCCAGGCCTGTTGCTTCTAGATTTGTATGGTCCTGTAGCGCGTGTAGTAAGATACAACTGATTCCGTATATATCTTACATTTTTTAAATGTTTATATAGCCTTCCCTAATGGCGTTAGCTTGTTATCGAATTTATTCTCCAACACGGTTGCATACTGCGGAAAAATAACGCCATAAAGGAAAACTTTTTAGAACTCCAAAAGAAGAATTTTATGGTATCCGCCTGTTAGGTAATCTCGGGATTGGAAGCGGCGATGTTTTTACATGCATTGTACTAAAAGATCCTAAAATAGAATACCAAACAGTGAACATAGCCCCCCCCTCCCCGACCAAGCCTCTTCAAGAAAAAAATATATCACAATAGAATTTTTACTAGTTGAAAAGGGTCGTAGGACGCCATGAACGCGTTGAACTCATTCTAATTTAGGAGTGGGACCTTGCGTTGACAAAACATCCACCCCGAGGCCTGTTGCTTCGATATTTGTATGGCCCTGTAGCGTTTGTAGTAGGATACAACTGAGTCCGTATATATCTTACATTTTTTAAATTGTTTATATGGCCTTCCCTAATGGCGTTAGCTTGTTATCGAATTTATTCCCCAACACTGTTGCATACTGAGGAATAATAACACCGTAGGAACAATTTTTAGACTTCTACAATAGGAATTTTATGGTATCCGCCTGTTAGGTAAGCACGGGATCGGAAGCGAAGATGTTTTTACATGAATTGTACTAAAAGATCCTAAAATAGAATACCAAACATTGAACATAGCCCCCCCCCTCTCCCCGACCAAGCCCCTTCATGAAGAAATATATCACAATAGAACTAACACTAGTTAAAAAGGGCCGTAAAACGCCATGAACGCGTTGAAATCATTTTCAAAACTAAGGACATCATCCTGCCTTCCATTATAGTAACCTCTATAAGCTTTTAACGTGGATTGTTACTATTCGAGACTGTAAATACGGTTAAAGAAGCTTGTACTGTTAAACCAAAGACGGATGATCAAAGAAATGTTGAAGGGAGTTTTTCCAAATATATCCAAAAAGTAAGACACCTGAAAAATAGTCCAATAGCAAGGCTTCGGACCAATTTTCCCGCGAAAATTTTTACCCTTGTACATGCTAACCATCTTGGAGTGACGTGTTTGATCTCGAACACGCCTTGACCCTAGTAAAAAGTATAAAATGAAGAGGTCGAGCCCCCAAAGGCACCACTTTCTCTCAAGCCAATGTCAAAAATGAACCAGCAGCAACAACCCATGGACCTTTCTTCAACAGGGTAAGAAAAAAACTTTTTTAAAAAGTTATCTTTTAAAGAGAAGACTTAGAAAATCTTTCTCTACAGCTACGTCCACGGAGTGGACACTCCGTACTCCCCCTGTGATTTTTCGGACTCATCGGGGACATCCCGTTCAGGGACACCAGAACCCGACCGCCGACGCCCTCAGTGCGTCGTCGGGCCGCAGCGGCGACCGGACAGCCCAGCGTTATCAACGCCGCCACCTAGCCCATCGCCACCACCGAGTCCATCACTTCCCCCTACCCCATCGCCGACGCCCGAACCTCAACACTATTATCAACCTCTCCCGGCCATACACTATCCGTGGCAAGCCATGCCTCGGCCGGGAGAGGCTGACTTAAATGTCAATAGTGACTTGTAAGTGAACCTTTTATCTTTGGGGTAATATAACGCGAAATTATAATTTCTATTTATTCGTAGCCTCGTTTACCAAGTCCAATTGTACCTGGTGGTACTTTCGGAGGTCATTGGGGATGCTGATTATTTAAATGACCTGCTGAATCAGGTTCGGCAGGTCATTTATAATCATTCGATCTTCATCCCTGATGAGTAAGTATTTTTAAAAGGTTTTATTCCGTAGATATTTTAAACTAAATTTTTAAACCAAATTTTATAATTTTTATTACAGCCTCCTAGCCTTTAACTGCCGAGGGTTCCGGTAAGCTAAATACATTTCTTATACATAATATTAACAAGTAATAACTAATTTTACTCTCTCTCTTCCTTAGTGTAACCCTCGAGCTAGGGCAGTTGGCCTTGTACCGCCGGGTACGTTTTTTGGAGGTGCCGGCGCCTGCTGCACTAGTGTTCGAGAACTGGGATGACGTACTATTCCATGGGTTCTCGGCACTAGTGCAGATCCTCAGCCGGCCGTGAGGCGGCCGGGGGGGTAGGGGGGCTAAAAAAAATGTTAAAAAAAATATTTTTGTAAATTTTTTTAAAAAATTGTAAATTTTTTGAAAAAATAAATTCTGATTTGACCTTATATACTTTTCTTTATTTAAATTAAGCTTATATTTTTACCTTTCAAAGTTTAGTTTATTTTTCTAAACTCTAATTTCATAGGCTTAAATAGTAAAAGGGAAAAAGATAGCTTAAAAATGTATGATATGTATTTAGAAAATATATAACCGTTTTTCGGTTCAATTCAATTTATTTTAAACATAAAATTAAATACAAATAAAATTAAAAATGAGTTAGTAAATGCATACGGGTTTTTAAGTATGTTATTTGACCCGAAATTACAGAAAATAAATTATAATTATAAAAATAGTTTTCAAGATTTTCTTCTTGAAGAACATTGTTGAATTTCGTCACGACCTGGTAAGACGTTATAAAGTTCGTGAAGTACCCAACCACGGCGTCAAATTTCTCGGGTTGACCATCCAAGCACGGTATGCGTTCATAATCCCCGTATAAATTATCATAGATGGCGTTATAAAACTCTATGAGTATATCTGCCATGTGTGTAAACACAATTTCATGGTCGCTTATCTTAATAAGATGCTCCTTTACAGCTCCCGAAATGCGATTCAGGGCCACTGTCTCCATACTGTTCAAAACAATAGACTCCTCCTTTAACATGTCTTTAATGTGACATGTGTTATGGTATGCCACAACCGTTGTCTTTTCATTGGGGTTATCGTTTAACACGATTTCAAAATTGTTAGTTTCGTGGGCGGCAGTCCAACCCGCTAATACGGGTAAACGTGGAATCAGCTTTTCCCATGTACTAGTGGAAATGGCGAAGCTTTTTAAAGATTGTTTCCTACATAGCCGAACTTCGGGATCCAGCGTACCGTTTACAAATCCAGTTGTTAAGAATAACTCTTTAGATATATGGAATCTCCCGTTAATTTTACGTTCGTTAGTCACAACTATCTTTCTTTTGCCATTTTCCATCTTGTAAGTTTAAGGTCTTCTCGAATAATGATACTCGACTCTATTTAGTCAGGGGTTTTTATACTAAATTTCTTACAAAGCTATTACGAAATATTTATTGTCCTTAACTATTACAGTGTTAGACTGTAAACGTATTTTTATGTCAAAGTTCTGAAACCAAAGATAAAGGTATTCCAGCATTCCCAAGATCAATAAAATAAATAGTACAAAAAATAGCTTTTAGGGGGTTCATCTCCAAGATCTTGCGTATTCTTGACAACCTTTGTGTACTTGACTTCATAACAACTCACAACATACAATGGGGATGGGGAGTGTGTAACAACCTCCCGTACCTAATGGTAACGGACCCTTCAGCGTGTAAGAGTGAGTTATTTTTACAATCATTTTATTATGCCCTCAAGATATTTATTGATCCCCTTCATCCCTTGGTTTGAGTATGCACCGTTAAGGTATATATCCCAAATTCTTAATCGGTGTTAAATTAAACGTTTTTTTGTGAAACATAGAGTAATTTTGATAAATCTTAGTAGAATTTAACTCAACGTTTTTAACAATTTGAAATGTTTTTCAAACGACGTTTTTCGTGTTGGTAGAATGTAATCTAGAGGACTGATTTCATGTCGGTGGTTTATTCAATTCACCATGTATTCCTATGGGATTTTAGAAATTCTAAATGATCTATTTTGTTTCGATAAAAAGTAACACCAATGATCAAAAACGTTTTGATTGTTTTTTACTTCTAACACTAAATGCGTTGGGTACATTATTATATATCATAAAATTTTAAGGCAACTAAAGAAACAAAGTGAGTTGGATTAACTGAAGTCAGTACCTTTTCAAACTTTGTATGCAATTCTTTGGGAATTTAGGAAACCCAAATAAGCATTTTTATATGTTAGAAAAATGTTGGGTACAATATTTCCTTCTATTGCTAGAAATCCAAGATTCATGCACTGACATTAGCTAAATAGCACTTTGTGTTGAACTTTGAACTTTTCGTTGGTGCTATATTCTGTTTTAGTATATAGGGATGTATGTCTTTTCTAAAGATGTTAGTTAAAATCTGTGTTTTTCCCTAGAACAGTGTAAATAGCAGTGAAATTCTAGTGTGAAACTATGTAAATGATTTGGCATTGTAAACATATACTTTGGTCTCGTGCTCGAATTGATTGACGTTTCCTAAGAAATACTTAATTAGCTTAGTCTTTGTTATAGTAAAAGATTGCTATACTATTTTCTGCGAAGAGGGGGGGGGCGGATTCAATAGGTGATAAATTTTTATTTAAATAGAAAATAATTGGTGAAATTTTGCTAAATCAAAAGTTTTTTGGTGAAACATAGAGTAATTTTGATAAATGCTGTGCAAATTTATCGACACGTTTTGAACAATATGAAATGTTTTTCAAATGACGCTTTTAGTTTCGGTTAAATGTAATCGAGATGACTGATTTCGTTTCGGTGGGCTATTCGTTTTTACATGTATTCCTATGGGATTTTAGGAAATTCAAATAATCAATTTTGGTTCGCTAAAAAGTAACACAAATGATCAAAAACGTTTCGGTTGTTTTTTACTTCTAACACGAAATGCGTTGTGAATGATGCTTCTTTCAATACCGTTTTACATTTTCCACAAATTTTTGATTACGTTGCCGATAATTTTGATAAATATAGTATAGTCAATGCTTCGGTTTAATGATATATTGCGTTTCTGTTAACGCGACAAAGACATAACTTGTTGAGACTTGTCCAGATAATGCCCTTGGGGGGGGGGCAAACACCTAGAATCAAATGTTTGGTGGTAGAGTGAGTCACCAATTAAAGCAATAAATCCGAAAATAAATTATATTCCTAACAATACAACTGTTTCCCCCTTTAAGGTAATAAACCACCTGGTGGGTGGTCCAATTAAAGAATTGACCAAATAAATTCTTTTGTTCAAGTTCCGTCCCTTTTTATGGCCATAGACCCGTCTGAACGTGGTTACGTAAAAAGCCGATGGAATGTCTTAACACGTTGGTGTGAGTCATAAATCACTCAGATTCCATTGTTAACAATACAACAGGGTCGACCAAGCCCCCTTTTAAGGTGCTAAACCACCTGGTTGGTGGTCCACTTAAAGAAAAATAAATTCTATTGATAACAATGCCTGGAATCAAATGGCCCTGCCCCCCCACCCTATCTCAAAAAATCTAGACACGTCTGAAAGTGTTTACGTATAAATAAAAACAGATGGGGATAAATTCTTTTGTTATGTCCCAAGTTCGACCTCCTCCTCCCCCTTAATGTCATATAATATATACCTGTTGGGTGGCCAAAAGGGAATTTTGTAAACTGTAGAGTCATTTCACTTCCGAACTCTGGAGAGAAAGGTTGTTGACAAGATTAGTAAGAAATCACGTGTTTCCTCCGATGCACCTTACGTAATATGTAATTCTTTTTTCGTAACAATATCACTTAAAATATGTGCTAAATAGAAAATATATGAAACAGTCAAGCTATATTCGTGTATACTTTACGCGGAAATGTTAGGATCAGCATTTTATGATGCTTTAGTAGTACTGCTTCATTTTAGCTTCTAATCAACTACTAAGTTGTGTAAAAAATGACGTAATACCACTTTTATGATACTAAAATGTACTATTGTTCTAACCCTGTATTTCGTTTACTAACTGTAACACCCTACACAGCGTCGTAACTTAATTGCTAACTATAATAAACGACGTAAACCATATCACAATTAAAACTAGTTCTTTAGTATGACATGAAGAGACCTTAAAATCATACAGAGAATAGCATTACAGGACGGTGTAGAAAGGGTCTACTGAACCTATATAAATCATCCCCTAAATGTACACAATATCCTACAATACCCCTAGAGTTAAGTGACACCGAATACATTCAACACCAGTAAATTACGTGACGTCATACCAATACACGAAAAAAACCCTATAAATTCAAATTTCCCGCCAACAACATCACGTGATACGTGACGTCATCAACCCCCCCCCCTAACCCTATTTTCCCCCTTCGGTCACGGGACCATCCAGAGGAAAGAGATAGAAAAGAGGGGGGGCACCAAATGGGTGGGGGTAAACGCCTAATGAGGGCTCCATATATGCCGCCTTTATACGGACAGCTTGTCCGTATACTGGCTGCTATACTCTCTCTCCTTACCAACTAACATGGTTTTTTTTATCAAAATAACAACAAGGGACAAGAGGTCTGCATATCCGACTACCTACCGATCATACTAAAGACTTCAGATTTAGTTATAATGAAGCTTCATCCGCGTTTGAGTTGGTTCGATTTATATTCGTCGGTTTATGGTCTAGGCGGCACTTACAACGAAAGTCCGACGCTTATCCAACTTCAGTTACTAGCTCCGCTTTGAAGTCGGACGTGAGAACAAACAAATAGAGTTGGCTGATAGTTACATTTTTTTTCGGTTGGTGTAAGAAAGGATTAGGTCGGCTGCTCAACTCCTTACCAACTTACATGGGTTTCTTATCAAATAACAACAAGGGTCGAGAGATTGGCATATCCGACTACCTACCGAATACCGATCAATACTAAACATGTCAAATTTCGTTATAATGAAGCTTCTTCCGCGTTTGAGTCGGTTCGAGGTAGATTCGTCGGTTTATGGTCTAGTTGGCACTTACAACGGAAATCCGACTTTTATCCAACTTCAGTTGCTAACTCCGCTTTGCAGTCGGCCTTGACAACAATAGAATAGAGTAGTCTGATAGTTACATTTTAAGTCGGTTAATGTAATGAAGGATTATGTTGGCTTCTCGACTCCTTACCAACTAAAATGCGTTTTTATCAAAGTGCACTAGTGTATCAACGGTTTAAGATTATCTTAAACATTAAAATAAATATAATTAATATTATATATTTTCTTCGATAATTATTAACCTTATTGCGCGTTACATCGTTTAAAAAATAACTATTGAACATTCTTGAGAGACTAGACTAATATTGACATTTGAAATGAAGCATACGCCCTTTGTTGTCTAACTCCAATCGGTACGTAAGGTTTCGAATCTTAGTAATGGATAATAACAGCACAATTGCGTGAACCTTTGGTGGAAACTGCACCATTGGGAAACTAGAAGTTTCTTGTAACCCTAGCCGATCGCTAACCTTAACGATGATGAAGGAGTAGAAGCCAGTAAGTACACACTGGTGTCCATGTGGGATGGACAAAAGACCAGATGAAAGTGGTGTTTAGAAGACAGTAACTACAACCCTTAAAGCCGACCATAAACAAGCCAAAAGCCGACCATAAACAAGCCAAAAGCCGACCATAAACAAGCCAAAAGCCGACCATAAACAATCCATAAAGCCAACCATAAAAAATCCACAAAACCGACCATAAAGCCAACCATAAACAATCCACAAAACCGACCATAAACAATCCATAATGCCAACCATAAACAAGTCGCAAAGCTGGCCATAAACAAGTCGTAAAGCCTACCATAATCAAGTCTTAAAGCCGACCATAAACAATCCGTAAAGCCTACCATAAACAATCCGTAAAGCCTACCATAAACAGTCCGTAAAGCCGACAATAAACAATCCACAAAGCCGACCATAAACAATCCATAAAGCCTACCATAATCAAGTCGTAAAGCCGACCCTAATTAAGCCATAAAGCCGACCATAAACAATCCATAAAGCCTACCATAATCAAGTCGTAAAGCCGACCCTAATTAAGCCATAAAGCCGACCATAAACAAGCCATAAAGCCGACCACAAACAAGCCATCAATCCGACAAATAAAAATCGATAAAGCCGACCGCAATTAGATTAATAATCCGACCATAACCATATAACAAAGCCGACTTCTTGTTTGATAATGTAAGAGCTGGACACGCTTACTTTTTAGAGTCGGTTAAAGTGCTGGCAAAATTTCTACGGTCGGAAGTCGGGCCAACGCTTAAACGGATAGGACATTTCGACGGTCGAAATGAAAGTTTACCGACGCTTTTACGTCAGTGTTGGTTGGACGTCGAACCGACTCCGTTGGCCCAACGTCGATTTTGCTACTGGGGAAGTCGTACCTCCTGAACCGATTTCTACTCCTTCGGAGGAAATATCTGCCCCTGAACAGATCCCTCAATCGAAATCCCAATCACAGCGTGTGTCTGACAGTTCGTCGACCACGTTGTCGGAGTCTATGAGAACTCCTCGTCTAAATAGGGCTACATTACCCGACATTTATTTAGAACCTTTTAAATTGGGATGGTGACGAGAGGTGTGTAAGAGGGCGACAGTTCAGCCCGGAGGTAATGAAGTTGACATCTTTTACCGACCTCCTGATGATAAAAGATTAAGGTCACCTTATGAGGTTCAAGTTTACCTTAACAATAATAACGTCACGAATCTAAAAAGGGAATACTTCTGTTTCTCCCGAGAGCCAATCTCCTTTTTCCCATGGGAGTTTATTTCCCAAGCCTCTAAGAGACGCTATTAATATTGTCTACTTTCAGATGGCTTCAAGTATCCCTACTCCAAATTGGAAATTTGAACTCCCAAAGGAAATGAAACAATTAGAATATATCTCAAAGAAACCTAAGAGCAAGACCGAATTGTCAATTCAAATATTGGAACAATATTGTCCAGAGGGTGAACATGCAATTGAGAAGTGCCTAAACTGCAACGAGATTGGACATAGAGCCAATGATTGTTATATGCCTAATCGTTATTCGAATTCTAAAGTTGCTTGTTCAATATGCTATACGGGAGGGCACACCGCTAAGGACTGCCCTTTTAAAGACGAAGACTCGTTGATTATAGATGTCCCAAGAAAAGAAATTCAAGATTTAATTAATCCTGCCGGAGAGAATCTTCGTACCTCTCCCTCAGTCGATCAAAACACGCACTTAGAAATTGTGGACCCTGTTCCTCTGCAGGAAGGGATTTTTGATCCCTATTCCCTTACCCCGTATTTAAAGTCGCCTCCGCGTCTACAGGAAAGGAATGAACTTGTAATTGTCTACCCCAAAGTTAGGGCCTCCGGTCTTCAACATTCTACTTCCCTAAGAAAAGAACCTTTAAAGCTGAACGCTAGTCATACTCCCCTCCCACTTACTCCTTCCCAACAATGGAGGCCTTTAGAGGATAAAGAATGGGACCAGGCGACCTGGGAAAAATTTGGATCCATGGGTTGGATCCCCAGAGTCCATATCCCTAAAGAACTCATTCCATCCAAAATTCCTAAAGCAAAATATCCAATGATATTGTCAACCGTAGTTTGCTGGAGATGTAGGAAAGTAGGTCACCATGTGGTGTCCGACTGCCCAGGGAAGAGTAGTAAGGAGGCGGTCGAAAGAAGAAAAGCCCGCCAAATTGAGCGAAAGTCACGAAAAGAAAACCAATTAGCAAAAACCGAAGATTGAAGAAAAAAAAACAATTTGTGATAATGTTTTTTCCCCTGCTAAAATATTCAAGGTTCCTCGGAGTAACCATTTCCTTTTTTTTCCTTTTTCCATATTCTGTTGTTAAAAGATAGTTCCTAAAGAGGGGGGATGTAGCATGGCTGCCAGATTCCTGGGCGTTTCTACTCCTAGGGTCTGGCAGGGTGTATAAGCCTCCATGCTACATGTTCCTCCTCTTGCGATTCTGAGATAATTTTCTCAGTCAGTTACTAGTCAGCTCTCGGACAGAGCGGTTGATTCTTTTTGTTTTTGGTTGTATAAACCGTCAAGTATACGGTTAAGTTGGGTTTATCCCTTATCTTTTTCTTTACATTAATAAAATATTAGAAGACTTGTCTTCTATTTTGGATATTTAAAGTTACATTAATAAAATATTAGAAGACTTGTCTTCTATTTTGGATATTTAAAGTAAGTTGTCTTCATTCTTTTTTATGGCCCTCGGGAGAATTCTCCCTTAGTTAAATCTTTCTACGGAGGGTTACAATATATATTTTAAATCTGATCAGATACGCCCACCTAGTTGAAAATAGACCTATTAAATTTGCGGGAGCCTTTCTTGAGAATTTTTCTTTGCTTGTAGGTTGTTAATTTATCTACCAGAAAATATTTGTGTTTGGAAGTTGGATATTAAGTCAAATTAAGTGGTTGTAACGAGCCACCAGGTTTTTGCCGCTTCTTTTAGTGAGTATTCGATTTTTGTATGTAAAATGGAGGAAGATAATGTTGAGAGTAAGGATGAAATGCGGAAGCGCAAAGCGCGGGAAATGATGAGGGCAAAAAGGTCGACGTTTTCATTGGATACTTAAGTCTATATAATCATCTCGACACGGAGAGGTAATAATTTGGTTTTCCCAACTTGTTAAGTAGATAGTTTAATTTCATCTCCATAGCAGCGTTCCTCTAGTTTTGAAAAACTCTATCGAAATCGATCATTTGTGAAATGAATTCTCCGTAGGATTAACCCTAGTTTATGAAGATGTCCTAATCTGTAATGGATCGTTTTGGTTTTAAAAACTCGAATAAAAACGGTCGTTTAGAAAAACTTCTAATCGAACTGTTTCGTAGTAGAAAAATTCGCCGCAAACGCTCGGTTTTGAGGAACTATATATGCAAAACTTATTAAACCTGTAGTACCCTTATTTTAAAAAGTGTGAAAATGATTTATTAGGGTGTGATATCTTCAGACTTTTTTAATAGTCATTTTTTCGATTTACAATCAATATTACAAAGCATATATTCGCAGAATTGTTCATCCAGAAATGTATTCACGGTAAAGTCTTTTGTAAAATCGGAATAACTCAATTTACTCATAGCTAATGTAGAATTCATTTCCACACGTGTATTCCAGTCACACATTATGCATTCATGATTTATTTGAGAGGGATTATCCCACTCACATCCGTCACAAGTTTTAGAAATTGTTTCCCTTAACTGGTCTAGCACACGTTTCTGAATTTTCTCGTGAACCCGTTTAGCCTCACCTAGAAACGTTGTAACTTCGTCGTATTTCTCCAATAATGATAGCCAGAGTGGTTTTGAAACGAAGAAACCGACTTTCGTAGGGAAGTATTTCCCGTAATTCACACCACTACCTAGGCGCATTTCTCGAACACTAACGATCCTAATGCCTTGAAATACGGATAAGTCAACCCGTTTTGTTTGAGATCCATTGAAAAACGAAGATGAGGGGGCAACCGACTCGTTGACCAAGAAGGGCGTGATTTCTCTACGCTCTTGGTATAACTCCTGAAATTCCTCCTCAGTCAAAGTAATTAGCGAACTCCCATCCAAAGGGCCTAGCTGAATTTCACAGTCCGGTGTTATACCGATTGAAATGGGAAATACTTTGGCGGTGAACATTAATATAAATATTATTAAAATGAATCCCAATATCGCTAAAAAGCTCGCCTATACTTATATCTTGAATCGTTCAATATCGTTGGGACAATGAATACGACTTGAATCTGCCCCCTTTTATACCAGCGTTTTTGTTCACTTAAGTAATAAAGAGTAAGCTTAATCTTTCGAAAAGATAATATACCCTGTTTTGTATCCCATGGCGATGAAATCTTTCCTTTCCATAATGTTAATGAGGCATTGAAAATCTCGGAGAAACTGTGCGATCGAGATTAACTGAATAACCGTAGAAATTCTCTCTCGTCAATAGCAATGAGAAAGCTGGGTCTAAAAAAATAAGCCTGAACACCACATGTTAATCTATAGAATACCTCAAAATTGAATTGACCGTCGAGTGTAGCCGCGTTAAAGAGAAACCTCTCCCGTCCTATCTTAAGCATAACCAATTTGACGGGAAGATATAAACGGCTTCTTCCGGCGAATGACGAACAATCAACGGCATAGATTATCCGGTAAAAACCGTCGAGGTGAAAACCCCATAGGATTAACATGGGATTTTTAAACCCCGTTATGCCGAACTGTCATTGTACCATTACTGACCAAGAAGTTTGACAGATTTTCGAAGACCAACTGCATCCGTAAGCGAGACCTCTGATGTTCAGAGTGAGGATCCCAACTGTTTCAGAGTCGAAGATAAACCCCAACCCATAATGAAACTATACTTGGCCTCATCCGTTTTTAAAACATTTTTGCAAAATCAACAGAGTACATCTGACAAAGTTAAGGATATGATTGAGATGACCAACAAGCACTTCGCTTTAATTAACACGTCCTTATCACACATCCGTAATGCCTCTAGAGAAAATATCGCGCAACTTAGTGCTACTAACCCATCTCTTAGCTTAACTGCTAGTCATTTGGCTGCAGTTTTTTATTTGAAAATATTTGAGCTAGGACTGCAGGCAGGGGCAGTTGGTGTAGGAGTTTCATTTCAAAAAAATTTAACAGAAACAGTAGCAAAACACGCGTGAATAGTAACATACTTGTTTCCGAGCAAATTAATGCTTTTATTAAATGTTTTATTTTAAGTTTCACGTACAATAAGTATACATATATAGAACAATAAACTGTTTAGAAAACTTAATTCGGCTTTGACCAATATAGTTTAGCAACTTTATCTCTCTCTCTATGTATGTTTTGAGCTAGCTGGCTTCGAATTAGCAAGTTAAACATCAGTTTCGATTGCTGGTACAAATACTTCGATTTCATTATCATCATTGTCATAATCGTCTTCACATTTAGTATCTCTACCAGGGACTGGCATATTTGAACGAATAGCGATATTGTTAAGCATAGCAGCAACAGTTACCATTTTTCAAACTTTCTCTGGTTGATAAAGTAAGCTACAACCGCTTTCATCAAGAGACCTGAATCGTCGTTTCAAAACACCAATAGCGTTTGCAACAATTCCTCGAGCCTTTCGAAACCGGGTGTTAAAAAAGTGTTCTTCAGCACTTCTTGGTTTAAAATAGGGTACTAACAGCCATGGCTCTAGTCGGTAGCCCAATAATCCAGGCACCATCGTGGATTGTCCCATTTTGCAATCCATATCTGACTCCACAATTTCTCCATATCATGGAGTCATGACATGATCCAGGCCACATGGCAACAGTATCAACAATTACGCGATGACTATCACAAATCTGAAACGTTTCCCTCGTATAACGCTGAACCTTTGTAGAATTACATAGTTGTGTACATTACCACTTGAACGTTTACTGAGTATCTGGTTTTCAATATAAATGTGAGTTCCGTCTATCACACCCGGTCTATACCCGGAAGCCTTTTCTTTCGTAAGAAGTCTATATATATTTATTATCTGTTGATGTTCTTGAGTGATGGGAAATTTGATATTTTTATTAGTAAACAGTATCATTGCATCAAGAAATCGAGAAAGCACGCTGCAAAAAGTTGACTGAGAAACTCTATGGTAAATGTCACGTCCTGCAACTCCTTGAAAACTTCCACTGGCCAAGAAAGCTATTCCAATCAATACCTGAGGAGGATACATTTATGATTATGATAATTTGTGCATTCAATGAAATTATATAATTATGAAGAATTGTTCTAACGATTTCCTGCATTTCTACAGATAAATCCGCGTTCCTTTTGTTGGGGTGTTTTAAACAAGGCCTAACTAGATCACTTATTTTGAGTAATTCTTTTCTCGACATATTACGTTGATTACTATGGCGTTGTTCATTTGGTGTTTCAGGGTGTCATTAAGAATGGCTGTAATGGGCAACCACTATCGCCCAAAAGATACCCTTGTGGCATTTATCCAGGCTTAAAACGCCCAAATAGGTCGCTGAAACGCCAAATAAAAGAGTCTTGCGTCCCACCAGCATGTTTTGCTACAACATCGGTGATGTGCGTTTCATTATCGCAAATCTAGTATAGAAAAAGGACTGTCAGTATGCACATTGTCATTCAAGGAGTACTCTATTTACTAATTGGCATTAAGGGAGTAATTTCCTTTCCTATCCATGTGGGCATTAGGTTCAACAACTGGTCCTTTGATTAACACATGAGTGCAATCGATTGAACCCAAAACATCTGGGGAAGAGCACCTAGCTCCAAATGATGCCAGTAGAAACCATAGGAGATACTTAATTTCAAATATTGTCTCTATGTTCAAGAAAATTGAAACTCTGAATTGAGGTTAAGGTAAACTTTTTGGTTCCATAAAAACTTTCTTGCAAACTTAACTTGGCATGATGAATGTAACGCAAAAACCCCATTTAAAATCCCTGAAAATACGTAAGCAAAAATCACCAAAACTAAACCAAATCACATTTCCGAAAACCATATTTTGGTTGCCTCTGACCAATTCGCGGTTGTTGAACATGAATATCAACGTAGTTTTCAAACATGAAACATATACCCGATATATTCAGAGCTTTATGCTAGGGGTGAAGCTACGATCGAAGAATACTTTAAACGGCTATACTTCTGATTTTAATACAAAAGTAAAGCTGAAACCCCACATGCCCGTCAAAACCGTGCTAACACTTTGGAGGGTTTCTCGTATCACATAATACCAACCTTAAAAGCAGCCACTTCATCTTCACCAGTAGGAAAGTTTACCATCTCCTTCATGGACACAATGATTGCCTCGGTAACATTCTTTATGGCTCGGCTCACTGAAGGCTGGCTCATGCCGTGCTCGTAGTTACTGGCGAGCGCATGCTGAAAGCTACCGGAACCATAAAATCGAAGGGCCACATGAACTTGGTGCTCCACCGTTAAAACATTGGGGTTCATTACCAAGTTCGGGTCTTAATCGGTCAAACAATGGACGAACTTTGTCTTTACTGAGTCTATCTTGACTTATATACTCCGCATCTGGCAAAAGATATGGATCGCCTCTATTTCTACGATAAATATCACCATTATCTCGTTCATCAAGATAGGCAGCAGCAGCTACATAAACACGGGCACGACCCGCCATTGTAGAGTTAGAAATGAACAATCGTGCTAGCTGTCGTCTGCTTCATAGTGCGTTCAGCAACTCCAAGTAACCATAAAATTCGGTAACATAACCGATTCAAGAACCTAAACGTTTCGACGGTCATCAAATTTTGAATTTCGTGTTTATTTTGTCTATATTGGGGAGCGCCTGCGCAGCCTGCGCTATTTATTTTTACGAATCAACACCCTTAGGTCAAAATGGCGTCATCAGCAAGATTTCCAACCAACAGCCCTAAGTTCCATCTTGACCGACCAATCCGCGAGCCTAAGACTGGGGGAAGGAGCATACTTTTTCAGCAGAATACGGCCACAGACCTAATTAGCCTCCAGTTTAATTCCAAATCCAAAATTTTGGTTTTAACCGAGAGCTCAAACGCCATGTTTTTCTTGCTTAATCTCCCTCTAACGGTGTGAATCACGACAAACACGCCGTATGTCCAATATAAAAATTAGGGCTAAAATGCGTGTCTCTAACAGTGGTAAAACGCCGTAACTTTTAAGTTGTACAGTTGGTGACTCATAAAGAACATCAATGTAAAACAACATGTTACCATTTAGTGTGTTGAAACAACTGACCGATACTAACGGTAAACTGACAGCGATAAGTAGCGCAAACTAATAAGGAACACCGACATTTTGCTTCATTCTTCAGACAATCGAAAGGTTGCATTTAGTTTAAAGATTAGGTTAATGTTGCACCATATCGAAATCGTGAATAAATGTTAGTGGGCGAATGTTCGGGATGGGATGTTGAGCAACGCCTGTTAAAATTGAGCAGTAAAATGCATAATTTATAAAATTTAATCCTTATAAAAATCAACAAATAATGAAGAATTCACTGAGAGAAAAATACCCAGTTTAAAATACAGGAAGTTCATGGAAACTGGTGTTTCCATTAATTTCTTGTCAAATTAACGGGATATTCCGTAATTCTAAAATATAGCTAGCAACATGTTATAATAACAGGTTTTACGTTTGCCAAAACTGCATTTGTAGACTGGTGGTTTTAACTAATTTACCAAGTTAAAAACACACGTTTTAAACCAGTTAAAAATACAAGAGATACATGTAAATAGCCAAGAAATTTTGCATGTTAATTATACAATTTTCATGTAATATTTACCGGGTCGGTGCCTCTCAGATTAACATTGAAAATCAGTATATTTTACAGCATTAGCTCATTTAACAATATCATGAGGGCTAATGATATATTTTACAGGATGAAAAACGTAACAATATCATGAGGGCTAATGATATATTTTACAGGATGAAAAACGTAACAATATCATGAGGGCTAATGATATATTTTACAGGATGAAAAACGTAACAATATCATGAGGGCTAATGATATATTTTACAGGATGAAAAACGTAACAATATCATGAGGGCTAATGATACATTTTACAGGATGAAAAACGTAACAATATCATGAGAGCTAATGATATATTTTACAGGGTGAAAAACGTAACAATATCATGAGGGCTAATGATATATTTTACAGGATTAGAAGCGTAACAATATCATGAGGGATATTGGTAGATTTTACCGGAACCAAACTGAATTTTTTAATAGGCGTAAAACTGTCGAACTCGTGGCAGTATTTTTTCGTTAACCCCGGATAAGTTTTCTAGTCTATTATATAATTGAATCACCAAGCTTCCGTAGCCATCATGACCATTTTTATCCTGAATTATCCATCAACTTGGTCCAAGACTCTTCCTGGGAAGCTCTTCATAAAGCTTTTTGCCAAACTTCTCATGTCCTTCCTCGATGGACGTAAACATTTTTTCAAAGATGCCTCGACAAGCTGACGGACGACTAAATGTCGAATGTTTTCAGGCAATATGGTTGCCTTTTCCAGGTGATTCTGCACTTGTCTTGTGAATATGTCCGAGGTCACTTTGTATTTATCAGACCAGGATGGTTGAATCCCTCCATACTTAAGCGAAATAAACATTTATAATTATACATTCAAGCAAACATGGTTTTATTGCAAGTAGAAAAATCGAAGAAAATCGATTATTTTACTCTTCAACTTCCAATACTGTACAATTATATAAGATTTACAACTTACTGGGTCTAGAGATTTCCTCTTGTGTTTAGAACCACTGGAACATTGCGTTTCAAGAGGGCCAACGTCGGCGCAAATAGTTACTTCAGGATCTGAAATATTTCAAAAAAGAAAGACTAAAATTAAAAATGCTACAAAAGTACATGTTGACTTGCACTATATGGTCAGTAATTTGAGCTGTTTGGGTAGGGTTTTCGTTCTTATCGTTCACACCCATGCAAACTCTTAAAGGGACGGTGAAGCATTGAAACAAATTGCTTTTATTTGATAAAGGAAGCTATTAGAAATCCAAAGCCATTAATAAAAAAACTTACCGGGGCTAGAAGACGGCTGACGGACCCCCTTTATATACTAACCTAACCAAACAAAACCTAACCTATCCTATTAGGCTTAATGTATGTTAGGCCTAATCTTTTAATCATTATAGGGCAATATATAAAGGGATTCCGTCAGCCGTCTTATCCCCCTTAAGGAAACATTCCCGTTATTTGCAATTATTTTTTAAAGTCTGCAGCATTAGGCCTAAAAGAGCTTCCGCATATTGTACCGCAAATTCTTCCTTTTGATTTCATTTGCCATATCATTTCAAAAGCACGCGACGCCCATGAATATAACCAACCGTCGCGCGAAAGAATTTGCGGTAGAATTTCACGTTTGAAAAGGATAATATTAATATAGAGGAGGCTCTTTTAGGCCTAAGATTGAGGACTTTAAATAATTATTAAAAATAAACGGGGTTATTCCTTTTCGTTTTATAATAACTCCTTTTATCAAATAAATGCAACTCGTTTCATAACTTCATCCTCCCTTTAAACACTGAGTATAAACCATTGTGGTAACGAGAATGGCCACCCGTTAGCAAGCAGGTCTGTCTCTTCTCAATGCGAAGATTTAAATATCATGATCAAACTGATTCTGACTATATTTTTTTAATATACAAATTTTTAGAGATACCTTCATTCAAGTTTTTTCCTGCCGCTTGTTTTGCATTTGATATAAGTTTCCTTATTTGAAGTGGCATTAGCCTCGATGGTTTTAAATCATCTTCAGTTAAATATTTTAAATCGCAGGCCTTTTCCCCGCCTATATCCTTCAGCAGTTTCGTAATTTCTTTTACTTCATCCCATGTCAAATTATGGAGAGAATTTTTGACGAATTCGTCTACCTCGGTGAATTCTTCAATTGCAGTCATCTAATGAATAACAAAAAGTAAGCATAAGACCTTTGGCATTTAAAATTGGCCTACAAATAACTTTATTTTAAATGTACCATGGATTTATTTTTCCCTTTTTGGGAATTGGTGGAGAAGTTATTTCAGTCCTTTACTTTGCATTTGTTTTAATCAAGCCATAGGATGATTAACAGAGTGCTTAAGCGAAATCAATCTTTTTCCATAAACGTGATAGCTTGGCAGTGGATAAAAGTCTGAGAGATCAGAAATCTCTACTACTACCTTTTTCCCTATTTCAGTCAACTCATATACATGTAAATTAGGTAATGAAGCTGAGTTGTAAATTGACACATAGCCGATCACGGTGGAGTTTTTATAAACTATCATGGTTATTATCTCACCGAAAACTATGTAATCTTCTCCCGATTCAAAAATAACAAAATTTCCTTTTTCACAGGATGTGCCTTTAAAACCCAACTTGTCCGCTAACACAGTATTTTTTCTATTAAAATTCCATTTAACACTTGCGAGATGAATTTCGTCACCAAAATATTGTGATTAAATTCTTGAGTTCTAGTAAGCTCAATAATTGGCGGAAAGGGTGTTCCAGATAAAAAATAAGCCTGCTGAAGTTGATGTTTTTCTGACAAAGTTTTAGTGATATTAATGAAGTTTTTGGTGTTTTGAGCGTATCTTTTATACACTGAATGTTTGCTTTCGAAACGAAGGGTCCATAAGCGAATTAAAGGACGAAAGTGGAGAATAAGGGACGGATAGTGGTCAATTACATAATGGTGCTTAGCTTTTAATTTATATTCAGGAAACTGCTCCACCAAAGCCATTTTATATTCCAAAAGCATGCGCTTTAGTACCACTACTTCGGTTTTTGATATATTCGGAGATGTTATGATTTCAACTACTTTTTTCAATAGCAAGTATAACCCCCAAACAGGATCAGAATAATCTTTTATTTTCTCTTTGAAAAGTAGTGATAAAAGTCTTAGAAGGCACCAAATTTGAGAAGCATCGCCAACTAGTTTCTTAGGATGACCTTTCGCCACACACGGCTTGTTTCCCATATCTTTCCCCAAATACGAAAATTTCAATATTCTCCAGTTGTAGTAACTCCAAGAAAACCATTTTTTTACTACAATAAAGTAGGACAAAAACTGGTACAAGTCGTATGCCACAACATCTTCGAATAGGTCATGCGCTAAACATGGGGCCAGGCCGGGATTGCAAACATGAAAGTTTTCAAGTTCATTAAATACCGAAATGACTTGAATACCGCGGCTAGAAATCAGCTCTTTGTTCAAATTTAATTTTTTGACGTCTTTTTTTGTAAGATTCGGCTGTCCTTTCAGAGAATAGTTTTCCATTTTTTATGTCCTGAGCGTTAATGTGACAAAAACGGCAAATATACCCATTCGTGAAGTTTCTTTGAAAGCCACCAATTTCGTGATTACCTAAGTTATCTCCCAAGAGGCTAGTTACTCTCACTACATATTTTTCTCCTTTAAATAAAAACCCATCTGATTCTAAGGTCTTGAGGTCCATAACGAATCTCCTTAAACAACGATTAAAACCAAAAAGTTTAAAATTTGAGTCTTTACATAAAAGAACTAACTGCATATGATCTACGGTAGACCTAAACTCGGGTGGTATATTTACTAGAGTATAATAAACTCCGACTATTTTGGGTAATGTTTTTGCAGAACCCAGTGGGTTGACTGTTTGAAAAGCATCTTGGAATACTAACAGGTGTAGGGTTTTTTCATTTTCTATATAATACTTTTTAAAAACTTTCCCGTGTACAATATCCTTTAAAATCTGGTCTTTCCCATGAACATAGGTAGGTTTAGGGAAATTTGTAAGTTTGGAAACATCGTCATTCAACAGAAGAGCGGTCAACGTTTCACTTATTTTAACGTAGTGATAGAAACATTTATCACCTTTTTCATGTCCTACCAATATCTGAACTGGTTCTACATAATTCATTTTGTTTTTGTAAAACATTTTCCTCAAATGTATAGTTTTTAAATCCTCGTTTGTTTTCTCCATAAGGGAACTTTCGGAGTAGCTATTGAGGACCTTAGCTATAACATCCCTTGGGATTCCATTTTTTTCTAGATCTCTTTCAAGTTTTTTAGCTGAACAGGATTTCTCTAGCTGATTTAAATTTGATATTTCTTCCGCTACAAACTGAATTGTGGAATTTGGTAAAAACTTTTTGGCCTGAAGTTTAAGGTAAAACAAGCCAAGGCTGGTGGCAAACAAATCATCCGTTTCTGGTTCGGAATTGGAATGATTAGCTAAGTGTTCTCTTTTATAATCTAATTCTGCGTGAGACTCTGGAACATTGGCAGCAGCCATATTAAGAACTTCATTATCTTGTTCTGCTAAATTTATCGTATCGAGCCTATCTTGGGCAGAAAAACCATCAACTTCAGTTAGTGTTTCACGCTTTGCTTTATACTCTATTTTATGCATTCGATTAAAGTGGCATCTAAGAGTAGTTAGATTTGCATACCTTCGAAGCATGCACCCAACTACAGGACACGAAAAAATTTGTCCCTTATCCCGATCATGTACTTTGAAATGGAGGGAAAGGTCTTTTAAGAGCCTGCAATGGTAATTGCAAATATTGCAGTTGTATCCCGGATGATTGGGTGGAGTTTCATTCAAAATATTAGAATCGTTATTCGAGGTGTTATTGGAATTTAATAGTGACTTGTGGTAGCGGTGTGTGTTTTAAAAGTGTCAAATTTATAAAAAAAACTTTTTCACATGATGGTAAGCTACAATAATATTTCACTGAGGGTAGATGTTTATGATAGGAGCAATGTTTAAAGCACGATTGGAATTGATTAGTGGTAAAATTGGAGCAGGTTTTCATGGGACACGTGAACCACATCTGAAAATTAATATAAATCCTATAATTTCTCATCGACCACGTCACTAAATACTTTCCGAGTAAGTTTAAAATAAAATCCTAAATAAATATTTTGCTAGTAAATTTTTGCTAAAGAATAGGGCTTTTTTTAAATAAGAAATCGAACCCACACTTCACTTTTCGTCTAACGTACCGGTAAGTTAAACCCGAGGGGTCGGGTATTCCTACAAATCCCATGCGTTTTACCAAAAATCCCCAAAAAAATCCAAAACCTATAGAGTAATGTCAGACTGTCAGTTCTACGTATGCAAACGTCATACCTTAGTTCTGACGAACTAAAATGTCACTTTTAAGAAGGAGAAATATCGCAATGCACGGGCCTTGATAGATATTGGAGGCAATGGCATGATCTCCATTTGCCAAAGGGAGGGTGAAAACGAAAATAAAGTGATTTCAGAAGAAAATAGGGGAAAGTACGTATCTCTAGCTTTAGCTAGTGCAAGTCGTCCCTTTCTCGTAAAAAAGCACTTGGCGGCCCAATATTTTAATTCATCCAATCAGAGAGAGGCAACTCTCCGAGGGAAATTTTCTTACATAGGCTACCACATGTAAAATAACTTAAACATAATTTAATGTAACCCCAAAAATTTAATATTCAAAAACTAAAAATTCACACCTAAAATTTAGAAAATTAAAACCTAAAAAACCCAAAAACTAACGTAAAGAAAAAAATCTGTTTATCTCTCTAAAATCTAAAAAAAAGGGTAGTTTTCCACTATTATAATCCCTATCGAAGCTGAATAGCGGGTTGGTTCGAGAGGCCAAGCACCTCTCTCTAAGCAGAATTTATAGATCGTGTGACCAGCCCGTAATTCCCCTCCGAGTGTGGAAAACTTTCTATTCTTAAATTTTCGTCTCCCGCAGGGGAAACGGTTAGCGAGAACCGAGGGGTCGGGCACTAGCCAAAATCCCATACATTTTCATCGAAATTCCGAAATCTTTAGATACGTCCCAAGGTCTGTATATGAGCAAAAAATTGCACTATTAGGTTGGCTCGTACAGTCCCAAAAAATCTCGGTTTTTCGGAGCTAGGCGCGAGAGGTAGAAATATCTCAAAACATACGAAACAAGGCGACGCGTACCGCTTGAGGATTGAGAGGGCGAAGTGTCACGTGTGATGAAAGTGGGGAGAGAGAAATCTTTCGCTAAACGGTTAACGGTTCCTGGCCGATACTTTTGGGGTTTGGGCGCGAAACGGCAAATATCCTCCGCGAGATCTAGAGTCCGAGGCTCCGACAACATACTTCGGGAGTCGGGCGAGTGAGTCACGGGCTCACGGCCCTAGTCGGTAAAAGTTGTTCCGGGTAAATATACACGAGAATCTCAAGATAAATTAAATAGTTATTTAAGACTACCATTAATATTATTTTTGGCTTTGAAGCTAACGGCCAGTGATTTTGTTTTGACTATAATTTGTCACGTATTAAAATATCCGGTAAGCCTCGGTTTCGGCTTGGGCACCGGTCGATTCAGCTTGTCATGTTTCACGAGATAGAATAATTATAATATTAATAATAATCAATTATAATTATTATAATCAATAGTTTGCACTAATTAATATACTAGAATAGTTATTGTTATTTTGTACCATGTGCAGGCACCTGAAATAAAACTTTATTCCAACTTCCAAAGTAATTAAACAGTCTGTGAAATAAATGGATTTTATGAAATTTACTGTGCCTATATTTATATTTATTTTTACTCTTATAAACACATTAACCGATCAACTAAAATTCATAATTAAAAAATACTCGCACAAAAATTATTTGTACAACATTTGCACTATAACGCTGTTTCTGAAAAGACTGGATGGCTGACAGACATACGTAAGATATTTTATAAGCCCCTCCGTGCTAGCTTTGTAAACCAACGCGCTGGTTGTCTGGAAAATCGAAAACTCGACGCGCGAAAAGCGCGTATGGGCCCCCCTTGGATACGTCCTATAGAATACAGAATTGACAAATGAAAATCCCTCCTACATTATATTGCTTTCAAAATTCTGAACACAAAAATGCCATATGTCCGACCCTTCGGCAAGAACCCTTCCAACTTTTCCTAGAAAATCGTCAAGGTCGCCCCATTGTTAGTCTCCAACTCTGGATGCTCCTTTTTTGCTGGAAGCCGGTCGTCGGTCTTTAACCCATATTAGAATAAAATAGTTTGAGAGGAGTGTATTCATCCTGGATTTCCCGCCAAAAACGCAATCATGAAATGGCGCGAAAAAAACCTTAAGTCGACGCCTTGCGAAATCCTACGAGATACGCACTTCACCCAATTGGTCCCATTAACTTTCTCGATAACTTTTACAATTATGTGAAGGAATTATTGGATAATAATATTCATTACAAATCCGGTGGACTGGTACGCTTTTTATGTCCGTCCCCTCGCTTAAACCCACCTTAAAATAGTCCGCCGAACACAAAGGGAAATTAACTTACTCTACATCTTTTATAAATATGCATAGGAATTATTGGAGAGAAATTCACCCCTTTAATCTAGATTTGATACTACATCCCACTTTTCAAAGTTTCCGATTTCCCCCAAACACAACAAGATTAACATATTAATTTTTCTACAATATTTCCTTTTGTCGGGAGTTATGAACATTTTTGATTTAACTTAAGAGCTGTAATTAAAGTGCTGACATACCTTTCTATTCGTTGAAGCGAATTGAAGTTAGGTGAAAATAAAGTTGACTTGAAGGGAAAATTCCACCGTGAAGAATATACCATATGAGCACACTGGAATATTTAATAAATTATATACCGGTATATATATATTAAAATCACATTTCTGGATATAATTATTTTTCGGATGCAGGTACCTTTTGAATAATTATAGACGTTTCCAACCAGGTTATTTCATAAAACTTCCCAGTTTGTTGTTGACTAAGAAGAACTTCTTCAAATTCCAGAAGTAAGTAAAGGTCTCAAGGACTGCGGCGGGTGACGACCGATCGCGGAACACTGCTAAACTAGGCTAGTTCCTCTTTACCCTTCTGCAAGATTGCCTTTGATTGTGCACTGGGCAGCTTTTCTTTGCTTATACAGAAGAGCATTCCCACGTGATTCCACACCCAGCTTTCAACACCAAACGCCCCCCCCCCCTTAACTCTCCAAAAAGAGGAATTTACCAATGCGTTAGAGGTATAGCTTAGTAGGAGGTCAAAACTTGTACTGAAATAATATGATTAAAAAGACTTGTATTGGCCAAGCTTTAAAAAACAATCGATAAGGTGTTTATTTTTCAGATGGCTGAAGTAGAGAGCTGCATTTCAGTTTCAAACGTTACCATTTCCATACCATTTTTGTTCATATTTTTGTTTACCAATTCCACCCATATTTTTCATCAACCTCCATATCCGTTACCGATCCGTGGTTTCCAAATACCAACCATTCCCGTTCCCGATAAAGAAACGTTATTACATTTCCAACCATTACCGAAATGAACAATAGTAGAAAACCATTTCCATACCATACTGTTCGAAAGAATATGACCCTTGAGCGTCTTGGTTTGGCCCAAAATTACCACTGCAATACCGGTTCTTCATCGGAAATTTTAGTAAAAATAAGGGGGCTGAACAACTGTAGAAAAATCTGACTGGACTGACGGACTCCTGCTCGCCCGTCGCCAAGTACCATGAATCACTTCCCAATATATTTATTCCGAGAATTTAGCGCGAGAACTTACAATGGACTGATTGACAGCTATAATAGCCGTGAATCTTGTGTGCTAAAGTAATAGGAGGATGAGCTAGAAGACGGTACTGTTAGCTTAGCCAGCTAGGCTACAACAAACTAAGTGAGATGAGTAGTAGAGGCACCTATATTATATTGCCATATCTCATCTAATACAGTCAAATGCAGAGAGCTGCCATTACTCAGTGGCAAAAACCTTTTTAAGTCTTTTTAGAATTTTAGTATCTTAGATAGAAAAGAGGTTCCATCCATTTACCAACCATTTCCAAACTAAAATGTATATCAATTTAACCACTTCCATTCCATATTGGTTGTTTTCCATCCATTCCCGATCCGAATATATGATATTACTAGAAAAACCACCCATTCCCACGGTTTTCCATGGTTACCGCGGTAAATGGAAATTTACCGTTTTCATGCAGCTCTCTAGGCTGAAGGTTCGGATATTGTTTTTTCCCTCATTAAAAACTTAAAGACAATCAATATTTTACCACTATTTAGAAATACAAAACTAGAAGGATCCGACATAAGGAAAACTGAAAAAACTCAAGCTTTTAAATAATACACATGACCCCAAATCCCTTTCAATCATACCAAAAGTAAAACCCTTAATAACTTTTAATACCCGTTATACAACAACAACAAAAGTCAGAACTATTCGAAATTGTTGCCGGATAAGAGCAAAGTTTATTCCGTCAAATTTCGCCCAAAAGTAAAAATAAGAAAACTATTTAATTCGTCATTTTCGCGAAATGTAATAAAGAAAACATATAAAAGGGAAATTTATTGTTTCGGTGTTGGCGAGACAGTCAAAGGACAATAAATTTTATCTTGTCATAGGTATTTCTTGAAAAAGTAAGACGAACACAAAATTAAAATTGTCAAATCACGGTTAAGTGAATGTTCCCATTTCGAGATTTATTTTTTTTATTTTGTTTGTTGTTCAACTTGTTCCGATGCTACTTTTTTATTTTGTTATTTTTTACAAATTCTCTATTTCACACGTTTCACCACAACCTCCTGATTTCTTAGGCTTCACTCCTTGCTCAACCCTAGTGGGGGGTTTGTAACGATGAAATAGCGCTTCTATAGTTGCGTCGAAGATCTTCCGTGATTTCCCCTAAAAAACCCACACCTGAGAAGCGAAGGACCAACTAGCAAGAGCTTTTGTATAGATTCTTGGAAGGAGGGATGTTATCGTAAACCCTGGTAGCAGGGACTTTCACTGGCCTTAAAGGGAGGGTGAAGAGGAAAATGAAGTGATTTTTAATCGATTCTACTAATTATAAGACCTATTCTCGAGCCTATCCTGCATATAGCGAACTAAACTTCCAGGTCACGCTCTTAATGTCGGGTGCTACGGTTATTACATTACACGCAACATTTATCATATCTCGTGCAAAAATAATGCTCGAAATAGAGCGTGCCACGTAACTTTTTTTCACTGAAAGGCAGAGCGTTACGCGATTGGTTGGAGGGGCTTATTTAAAATTATTGATGAAATCTGAATTCATTTTTCTTTTTAAAATCATTCAGAGGTATTTCCTGGATGTTTCACTATGCAGATACGTCTTATAACTAGTAGAAAAATCGATAAAAATAACTATATTTCCCACTTCACCCTCCCTTTAAAAGGTTTATGTCACGCTACTATTTGTGTGCCGGTCGAAAAGGCTTTCCACAAATCAATGAAATATCTCTTAAAATGAATATATAAGGGACATCTTTGTAAACAAGATTAATTCTTTTTTGCGGAAACGACAAGCCTTAGTGTTTAAAGTACAAGCATGAATCGTTTTTAAGGAATTGAAGTTGGTCCCGTTGTAAAAACGGGAAGTGTTCCTTTAAATAACAGGTATTTTCAGTAAAGTCTTATATACAGACTTCATATAAAAATACCGATAACAAGTAAAATTGACACATCTTAGCATGTGTTTTCTTAAAACCAATCCTCATGTAGAACATACTAGGGTTGTTTTGCGGAAACGACAAACCTTAGTGTTAAAAGTACATGTATGAATCGTTTTTAACGAATTTATGTTGGTCCGGTTGTAAAAACGGGAAGTATTCCTTTAAAAAACAGGTATTTTCAGTAAAGTCTTAAATACAGACTTCATGTAACAATACCGATAACAAGTAAAATTGACACATCTTAGCATGTGTTTTCTTAAAACCAATCCTCATGTAGAACATGCTAGGGTTATTTTGCGGAAACGACAAGCCTTAGTGTTAAAAGTATAGGTCTTAAACGTTATTTCTTGGATACTGTTAGTCACGTGGAAATTACTAAAGGTGGGTCTGCATAAAACACGGTGATTTGCAGTGAAATCGTCATGACAAGTGTTTACGTAAATTTGACATGAATAATATCTGTTTAAACTACGTTTTTTTCTCTCAGTGAAACCTAAATGTTGAAAATGAAATAAAATTTGTTGTGGTTCAAAGTGACCAAAAAAGGGAACATTCCTTTCTCCAAAAAATTACAGTGAGGGAGTAATGGCGTTTTTCTTGGAGTATCACCCGTAACAAATTAGGTACGCTATGTTGAGTAGCGTATTTAGGAGTGAGCTTCATGAAACCTAGCATTCCTTCTCAAGGTCACACACTACTAACTTGTTCAAGAAAAGCTTGAAAGGCTCCTGATTGGCCTATACTGATCACGAGGTACCACCAAAAGTAATACTAGCACAGAAAACTTTTAAGAATAAATTTTCGTTCTTAACCTCGGAACCGAACGGATGACCGCAAATAAAAATAAAGAAAATTTGAGAAAAAACAAAAGTGGAGGGTTAACTTAAAACTAAGAAAGAACTTCGCAAATAAATTAATAAACGATTAAACCTTAGTAAATTTTTCAGTCGGTTAACTAAGAGAATAAGAACAAAGCGTTAAAGGTTACGACAACGCCGGACATTGCTTGTTGATTTGGTTTTCCGAAAACGGAGTTTCTCCACCCACGAGTACGTTCTTGGAACGTTATTTACCCAATTTGCAATTGGAAAGCCTAGATTGAAGGTGGCACATCTTCTCCCTGGTCACGTCAAAAGCTGGAAGTAAGCATGACAAACTAACGTAAGGAACTAAATGTAAGTGCATGTTTCCAAAAATAAATAGGGGAAAGTGTCGGACTGCCATATTTTCCTGTCTTTGCCTTAGCTTGACATGCATTTCGAGACGCTCAAGCGCGCGAGAGGTGTTTAGCCAATCAAATTTGAAGTTGATGATGTCATTCTTCCCGAAAATAACGCTCGTACGCCACCAAACGGGACAATTTGGCATAGGCGTATCTCAAGGAAGAGTCACAACCTCGGACCTCAACGCTCTGTTCTATTTTCTTTAGTGTTATTTTCGCGTTTGAACGAGGTTAAAATTTGTTTAAAACGTTAGCACGCCGAAAATAAATTAAAAATGCCGCAAATCATCATTTATTTCAAAAAACTCATGGGTAAAATCCTTCAGAATTTCGTTCAAACTTAGGCCCTGGGTTGTCATTATAAGCTAAATGGTTTTAATATTAGTAAATAACATCAATATTAGCAAACTAAATTAATACAATCATGTACATCATCAAATTAAATTGAAGCCACGGTTAGCCTCAGTCAAAAGCAACTAATGTAAAATAAAACCGCACTATTTCTTCACGCGCAATATCACAAATTATCTTAGGTACATGGTGAATAGGCGAGGGGGATGAAATAGATTTCGCGAGTATGCATTCACCCCTCCAAATGCATGTCACAGACGAAGGAGAGAGTCCGACACTTTCCAATATTTATTTTTGCTGTCTACAAAAAGTTATTATTTTGTTGGGATTCTTTGATGCTGATTAGCCGTTCCTTCACATATCCGTCAAAGGTGTTTGTTGACGATGACGTGTTTACATCAGAAAGGGTTCCCAGATCTTCGTACAAAGAAATCCAGCTTGAACCATATCGGTCAAGAGATTAACAATCATGCTTTTCGCTTCAGACTCTGTTATGGTATGGAAATTTGGATATTCATCCTGCCACACTGGTGAACTGTAGCCTAGTGTAATTTGACCACTTTCATCATTCATTACCAGCTGAATAGAGACGAAATAAAGGCATGCTAACATTTAAAAATTGTTGTTTTTGTCGAGGATCAAGAATGACCCCTATCAGAAACCTACTTTCTCTCACTAAGTTTGAGAACCTTCCTTCTAAAGTTTTTAGATGTCTCGCTGGAAGTTCGCAAAGAAGACTGACCTCAACTTTCTTATTTTGTTGAATAAACCCATCAACAATCCAATGAGTTTGGAGACAATCACTTTTTTCGTCTCCGTTCACCTACCGATTTCGTGTCTTTTAACCTGTCGATGTCGCCTCCGTTCGCCTGCCTATTTTGCCTCCGTTCGCCTGCTTATTTTGTCTCCGTTCGCCTGCCGATTTCGTGTCTTTAAACCAGCCGATTTCGTCTCCGTTAGGCTGCCCAGTTCGTGTGTTTTAACCTCTCAATTTCGTGCCCGTTAGGCTGCCAATTTAGTGTCTTTTGACCTGCCGATTTCGTGACTTTAAACCTGTTGATTTCTTGTTCGTTCGCCTGCCGATTTCATGTCTTTTAACCTGACGATATGATATCCATTAACCTGCCAGTTTGATATCCATTAACCTGCCAGTTTGATATCCATTAACCTGCCAGTTAGATAGCCATTAACCTGCCAATTTGATATCCATTAACCTGCCAATTTGATATCCATTAACCTGCCAATTTGATATCCATTAACCTGCCTATATTGCATGCACTCGCTTGCCTGTTTTGTATCCATAAGAATGCACATATTATGGATTTTAACACGCATATTTTTCGTCTATTCGCTGGCCAATTTTATTCCCGTGTGACTCCAATTTGTCTTTTAGGAGGATAACTATTTAAATTTTGTTGGGTCAATTATATGTTACCTCGGAGAGGTATCGGCCGTCCAGATTAAGTGCATTTTTATTTCAACCATTTTAAATTGACGTATATAATGGGATAGCAGGACACTTATCTGGGTGGACATTTCGCACTATAGGGTAGGGTCTAAGGACGCATATCAGGTAATCCAAAAAGACGTCCCGCGACTTAAATTTCAGTACTGTCCCCTCAGTTGATTTTTGTTGCAGGGGATTAGTTGAAAGTATCTCATAGAAAGAAGGAATACTTGCGTGTTACGATTAAAGAAAATGCTGGTTTACTTGGAAAGATGGATGAGCCAGTTTCGTTAACAATTGAATGTGTTGGAACTTACGCTTTCGACATCTTGTTCAAACCAAGCAACGCATGCCAAATATTTTCTGAAAACAAACTGGACGAGAAGCTTTTAAGATAAAATTAGATAAACTATCGTGTGTTAGTAATCACTATTTTGCTCGCGGGTATCTTACTAAAACGTGGAGTATCGGAATTTGTCAAACCGCCAAGTTTGGTATTCTTAAATTATCCCTCTGAACAGTACCAATCGGCCAAATGTTTAATGTACTACAAGGTCGACAAGCTTCCCAAAAATACCAGAGTGAAGCAGTGTAAAGAATGAGCATTCACAATTTCATACAGTTCAAAAGTACGGAAAAGGAAACTTCTTGAATCTCCGAACCGAAGATGGAAACGTCAGAGTATAACTAGCAATTAGTGAATAATTACAGGGGTATTTCAATACTGCAAACAATGTCAAAAATACACGAAAAATGCGCGCACAACCAATTGATGAACTTTTCAATAGGAAACGGTATATTTCATAAATTACAATCAGGCTTTGTACCAGGGCATTCGACTCTTACTGGTACAGTTAATTTACATGAAAGAATAATCAAAGGATTGGAGAATAACAAATTTGTAGGCATTGTTTTTATAGACTTATCTAAGGCTTTTGACTGTGTAAACCATCAGGTCCTCTTAAATATATTAGAAAGTTGTAATCTTAACCGTCACTCATTACTCTGGTTTAAATCTTATCTTGAAAATCGCAGACAACAGGTTTGCCTTAATGGTAGTTATTCGGAATTTGAATATCTTAGATCGGGGGTTCCACAAGGTAGCATACTAGGCCCGTTATTATTTAACCTATATACTAAAGATAACCATACGGCAGTTAAAAAGTCCGATCTTTTAGAATATGCGGATGATATGGCCATAATAAATTCTGAAAGTGATTTGGTGTCTTTGACCTCTAAACTCGAAACTGATTTGGATTCATTGCGATTAGAACTTCTACAAAAAGGCCTAAGAATAAACATCCAAAAAACTGTCTTTATGATATTCTCTCCATCTAAAAAAATGAAGTTAGAGGTCAGGGACGTTACAACACTGGGCAATACCGGCATCCAAAGAGTCTCGGTAGTGAAATATTTAGGTATATATATAGATGAGAACCTCAAATGGACCAATCATATTGACTATACTTGTAAAAAAATAAGGAAACGTATTTATTTACTATATCCATTCTTTTGTGCCTTGGACAGAAATTCTTTATGTATTCTTTATAATGCATTGATCCTACCACTATTCGATTATTGTGACATCTTATATACCACTTCAAATAAATCTAACTTAAATCAATTACAAATACTACAAAATGGTTGTGCGAAACGCATCTTACGTAGAGGTAAACGTTGTTCGGCTTCAGAAGCTAGAACGGATTTAGGGTGGTTGAATTTAACCAGTAGGCATCAACTTCACCTTCTTACCTTAATGTATAAAATTATGAAAAACGAGATTCCGGAGTACATTCGCAGTATTTTCAATAATTCTCTTAATGGTCCAAAGAAACATTTTACAAGAGGCAGTGTCCAAAATCTATATGTCGAGAACACTAAGAATATGTATAGTCAAAAAAGTATAAAATCCAGAGGTGTAAAACTATGGAACACTTTGCCGGAACCAATTAAGAAATCAATATCAATTTCTGTATTTAAACGTGAACTCATAAACTACTTTAAAACTAAAACTTAGATTTTGAAAACTTCAATGATTGTATATAGATGAATAACAAATCTGTAACTTAAAATTAACGTAGCTCACGAATTAATATTGACTGTACATGGAAATTAATTATTTTAAAACTCAAAAACTTAAAATTGTAATTTAAAACTGGACTCCCTTGTAAACCAGACTCTAGCCTGAATGGGAAAATCCACGAAATAAAGCTTATTATTATTATTATTATTATTATTATTATGGAATAACTGCATTAACCCCACAAAGTAAAGAAATTAGAATATCAGGATCGCGAAATGCTAGGAAAACTTTGACCAGTTGATAAGTTAGAGAAGCTTCTTAAAAAAATGTGATGTGACTTTGAAGAGCAGTCATGCAAAAGAAATGGGAAACATCATGGACAAAATTAATGAACATTTCCCTGATCTTTTGGAGGAAACATTATAGGACGAGAAACTCACAACCACCATTTACGGACGATTTGGTGCCATTACGTTTCTCCGAAGGTGAGAATCTAAAAGCCAAAGCCGCGAACTCTGTAAGCTTTGTAGCGCTTTCGTTAAGGAGGCTTTTTCGCGGAGACCGACGCGTAAAGCGCCTCTCAACTAGCGTAGCCAACAAACACAAAAGGCACGAACGATATCGTTGCAGCAACTACACGGGATTCTGCCTTAGAGGCGTTCAGTCATAATCCCACGGATGGTAGCACCACTGGCCGCTCAACCAAGCACATGTACCAAGTGTCCGAACATGCGGTTCCTCTCGTACTGAGCAGGATTACTATCGCAACGAAGAGTCAACAGTAGGGTAAAACCAACCTGTTTCATGATGATCTATTCGCAGAGCTAGAGAGAGATTCTGAGATTAAACAAAATCAAGACAGGAAAGTCTTTATTAACGACCAGATGAAATGTAAAATTGGGAAAAAATCAAATAAGTGGAGCGCTATTGCTCTTCGTATTGCTCTCGCTATTTATTGTCGAAGAAATGCAGCTTATAATGCTTTAAGAAATTTTTAGATTTTGCAATTGCCTTGTGACAGAACATTTCAAGCAAAGTTCAAAAAATTTCATCAAAACTCTGGGATTGTCCAATCTTATTTAGGATAAATATAAGAAATTTCAAGATGAGAAGATTAAGTGTGGTGATATAAAACCACTTGGTGAAGGCGTTTTAATATTTGACGAATTCAATGGTATAGAAAAGGTTATCTGGATAAAGAAAGACATAACATGGTGTCAGATACGTTTTCGAACTCTCATTTTCCGCTTCGTGATTGTATATTTTCGCTACTGTCGTTTTTCTTGGAGAAATAAGATCTTTGAACTGTAAACCATGGCTTCCAATTTACCGGCAATACAACCTTCTCACCATCTGAGGCTTGGCGCTATTGGAAACAGTATTTTCAAGATTATCTCGCGGCGCTTAAATATACCAGAGAAACCGACGCAACAAAAACTTCCCTTTTTCGGCATGTGTGCGGCGATGAGCTGCTTGTAGTGAGGAGCTCTTTGAAACGGCAGATGGACTTTTGTGTAGGGGTCAACATCTCATTGTTCCTCAACAAGGACGAGGTCATATACTTCAGACCATCGAAATTGCCCGTCGCGGAATGCCCATGCGATTTCTTCGAATTACAGGGTAAGCACTATATGCTCATTATGGACTACTTTTCGAAGTATATCAAAGTCTAACTTATGCACTGAACTAATGCGGTAGCCGTTATCATGGCTATGAAAGCCATTTATGCCCTACATGGTATCGCAGAAGAGATCCTCAGCGATCGTTGACTGCCATTTGACGCAGAAGCTCTCAGACAATTTCACAAGGAATGGGACATACTCCATAATATTTCAACTCCCGATTACCCACGCATTAGTATTTCCATCCGTGGCACAAAAGTAATATTCTTTTTACATTTTTAGCCCTCAATAAGAAATTCAAATAACAACGCTTCAATTTCAAAAAATAAAATATTGAGAATATAATCTACGAAAGACTCGAGGAAAATCTTCGCGAGTTCCTATCTCAATTTGGAAAAGTAGTATTATTCAATCTAGTCCACGAGTTCCTGAATAAAACATACACAGCCTCAGGTAAGTAACGACAAACAGGGTATCAAAAAGTAACATTGACGAGTATTAATCTTTTATTTTTAGAATGACATTTATTAAGGACGATGAATTTGAAAGCTGCTTTAGCGCTTTGGACGGGATCGAATAGTCTCAAATGGATCCTCATCACTACAATAGTGATAACGAAGATTTGAAACTCTTCTCAATGAAAATTGACTCTTTGTATTTCATACATTTAGTTTATAAAGTTACTACATAAATACCAACATTGTTTTAAGTTTACAAATATGTACGAATAAAAAATATATCTGTTGAAATAAAAAAACCTTTAGAAAAATTAAAGAGCAGACGTTATGCCGTTCTACCGTGCCGTTCCCTTTGAAATTTAGACTCGTCAGAAAATAGTTCAAGCTTGGTAAGACAAAGGTCTAAACATCTTAGGTTATCCTCGTCCGTTAAGGCTTGATTTAGGGGGGGATATGATTATAAACTGGCAAGAACAGTAAAATAGCTTAGTGCGTTGCCTACCTTACATCATAACCCGAGTACGCTCTTCTGGCTAGGGGGACTTTTAAGGAACGCCACACCTTGTTATTTGGTCTTTTCTTTTCGAAGATGGCACTCGTAGCAATGCCATTTTAAGGGATCTTCCATTTATTTGAAATTGGAGGGAGCGTGCATATATAACGCCAAATTTTTTAATAAAAAATTAATAATTTCTAGCGTTTCAATGCTATCAATAATGCGTAATTATTATTCAAATATTCTAATATTTATAATATATTTTTATTTGTATTAAAAAAGATTTATAATAATAATAATGATAATTATTATTATCAAAAACGGTAATTTAAACTATTCATTGTTATACCTATTGGGTTATGATACGAAACATATAAGCCTGTTGAAAGTTTTCATTTAAGAAGTAAACTTCTTGCAATTACCATTTAATTATTTATTCACACTTTTAAAATCTTTTGGGATAGTGAATAAATAAATTCGTGTTTTTCTGATTTCAAGAAGATCATAAGTGTCGCGTGCATGAATATGTAACAATGGCCTTAAATATTTTTTCTAAAATGTCCCAAACTCTCCTTCCCAATCGACGCCAAAACCGTTGCCGCCTATGCTGCCGCGTACGCGTACGTGCACGCCCCCAAACCCGATCCGTTCTCCCTCAAGCCCGCCGTTGCTCAGTTTCGCCGGGAGCTACTCGCCGATCTCGTCCCTTTACTCGCCTTTTCTAGCTCGGGAAACTAAGCATTTCAAATAATATGACGTCACACAGGTCCAGCTAAAAGCGTTCCTGAAGGGAAAAAATGGCGAATTAAATGGCTAATTTTTCAATGGAAATTGGGTGTCGTACTCGGGCCTTGATATAGCGTAGGCAACGCTTAGTGCGACTGTTGTTCCACCGCTCTACTACTAGCATGAGGTTGGCGTCAAAACTTGCTACGATTTAAAATTCTCTGTCCTCATTACAGACTGTAAAGTATCTTCTACATCCACCATCTTGCACACCGAAATCTTGAAGGTGTTGTCTAATGCCTGTGTTTAAAGTCTTCGGCATAAAGCACTGCCGCTAGTCGAACGTAACCGGAAACTTCACCCATAATAAACATCCTGTCCAATTTGTTCTGCTTGGAATAGGTTGGCATTTTGTTAGGAAACGAGACGAACTACTGTAATTCTACTACTTAGCTGCTACACTACAGACTCTCTATATCTAAATAGACCGGAAATACCTCAACGTTGAGTTTTTAAAGATTTCCCGCTTTAGCAGGTCGTGGTGTTTATTGTGGTCAAGGTCGCTTTAACGTTCAACACGTGACACCTTTGGCTATTTTTTCGTGTTCAGAGACCAATTTGTCCCGAGACCCAATATTTCCGGGACCAATTTGTCCCGAGAGTCAATTGTACCGGGACCAATTTGTCTCGAGACCCGTTTGCCCCAAGACCAAATCGGCGAGACCAAATTGTCGCGTACCGTCATAAAATTGTCTTGAATGGTCTATGCTATTTATAAATTACAGAACTTATCAAAATGCAATTACCTGACATATGACGTTGATCATAGCGTTGTTCATTTGGTGTTTCAGGGTGGAGCATGGTTGTCATTAAGAATGGCTGTAATGGGTGACCACTGTCGCCCAAAAGATACTCTTGTGGCATTATTCCAGCCTTAAAACGCCCAAATATGTCGCTGAAACACCAAATAAATGAGTCATTCGTCCCACCAGGATGTTTGGCCACAATATCGGTGATGCGCATTTTATTATCGCAAATCTAGTATAGAAAAAGAACTGTCAGTATCATTCAAGGAGTACACCATTTACCAATTATGTATTAGGGGAGAAATTTCCTTTCCTATCCATGTGGGCATTAGGTTTAACAACTGGTGCTTTGATTAGCAAATGAGTGCAACCGATTCCCAAACATCTGGGAAAGAGCAACTGGCTCTAAATGATGCCTGCAAAAACTATGGGAGATACTTGATTTTAAATATTGTCTCTATGTTCAAGAAAAACGGAACTTGGAATTGAAGTTAAAGTAAATTTTTTGGTTCCATAAAAAAGTTTCTTGCAAACATAACTTGGCATGATAAATGTTACGCCAAAACCGCATTTAAAATGCCTGAAACAACATAAGCAAATCTCACCAAAACTGAACCAAATCATATTTCTCAAAAAAATATTTTGATTCCCTTTGATCAATTTGCGGTTGTTGAACATGAATATCAACGTATTTTTCAAACATATGTCTAATAAAGGAAACATATACCCGATGTATTCAGAGCTTTATGCTGGGGCAGAAGTTACGATCGAAGAATACTTTAAACGGCTATACTTCTGATTTTAATACCAAAGTAAAAAGCTGAAACCAGACATGTCCGCCAAAACCGTGCTAAGAATTTGGGGGGCTTTTCGTGTTACATAATACCAACCTTTACCAGCTCCTTCATGGAAAAATTGATTGCCTCGGTAACTTTCTTTATGGCTCGGCCACTGCAATCTCTAAATAGAGAAGGCAGTGACTGAAATATAGTCACAAGAATGGTGCTGATCTTACACTACAAAAATTCTTTCTAAAAAATTGTTTCTAAAGTTGCCTATAGAAAATTTTTCTTGCTTAGTATTTTAATGCACGGAACGCTGAAACTTGTAGTATCAAATAGAAACATCCAAATTTTAAGTTATAGGAATTTTTAGAAAAAGTGAGGCGCGTTGACCATAGAGTAATGGCAGTACTACATTTGCAAACGTCATACTCTTCTATCTCTTAGCTCAGTGTCATCCCCTTCTAGGCGCGTATAGTATCCCCCAGATGGAGGGATACACAGTCTGCACCCCTCTCTACCGCAACTAGTCTATATCCGAAATTCAACCATTTCTACTATGTTTTTATTCAAAATCTGACGGTTACTATTTATATTCTTTAGTTTGGGGGTTCCGTATAAAAGCTCAGGGGTCCGGACTCTAGTCTATTTTTGTGGAATAAGGAGAGAAGCTTGTTCAGAAACACTTGTAATGGAAGTAATTGACGGTAGGAAACTAAGGTCACATCTTTATGTATACAACAACTACACTGTTAGAAAAAAAGGTGTTTCATGGGTGTTCGGAAATACCTTGAGGTGTTTATACACTCTTTTTGGAGTGTTTTTTAACTGAAATGGTGTTTTCTTCGTAAAAAGGTGCTAGTTGACTCTTTTAAGGTATTTTTAAGGAGATTGTGATTCACTGGTACGTAGACACACCTTTCGGTGTTAATTGACCCTTATTAAATTGTTTTTTAAACGGAAATAGTATTTTTAATATATATCTGTTCGAATGGTGCGAATAAACACCTTTGGGCTTTACTTTACACATTTTAAGCTGATATGGTGTCTTTTTAAGTGAAAGGTTATTGATATGAGCTTAGAGGGAAATAATCTACTAATTCTACCTGCACAGTGAAGCATCCTAAAAATAACCCAAAGATTTTAAAAATCTAAACTATTTTACATTTCTTAGGACTAGCTTATTCTAATATTTGAAGGAATTTATACTTATTTTGATTTTTCAATCATTGGAAAATAATTCTCGAAGAGTTCAATATGCTGGAACGTCTTGGAATTAGAGTAATTCATAAAATTATCACTTGAATTTCCCCTTGACACAGGTTTTTATCTCTCCGAGTGACGATGACGTCACGGAGAGGTATAACACTGGACGTATCTGTGTGTCTAAGATGAATCAAAGCTTTATAGCTACCCAACTACTAAAAGAATCGTAATGCCGAAAAATATTTAAAATATTTCCATTTAATATTCTGCAAAAAGAAAATGTTATCCTTTTGGAAGAGATCTTATCATCCTACTCGCTTTATATTAACTTTGATATGCGTGTTGTGTCTCGATTCAGATGCAATCTTCATTACTCGTTCTATATAAATTCTCTTTTTTGTCATTCCAAAGAAAGAAGTTTATCTTAAATAATTAAATAAATATAAGTGCTATGAATTATTTTAATTGTCAGTATTTTACGTTAATTATAATTAGGTAGGTTTAAGAAATTTAATTCCTAAAATAATTTTAAACATAGCTATCTATAAAGTTATACTTCTAGGAAACACCTATATCAGAACTTTTGTAAATTTTGGGTATATAAGGTGATTGATTCACACTAAGAGATAAGAAATGCGCAATTGCGTGAACCTTTGGTGGAAGCTCTGCCATTAGGAGGCTAGACGTTTCTCGTGTGGGCGTGTGGCGTATGTGGTGTACACGAAAGACTAGTGCATGGTGTTGTTGTTAGAAACCATTAAATACCTGTTAGCATTGGGTAAAACAATTGGTTGTTAGACAGCAGATGAAGGTGTAACGGATAGTTAATGATTGACGTTAAATAAGATGGATATAGCAACGAAGTAACATTTTCCGAGTTTCTGTATACTGCGAACGCGTTCCGGAAATTACGAACACGTTTGCTTCGATTTGCCAACTGCGAACGCGGTGACAGACAGACCCACAGACACGTCCAGTCACTCGGAGAGAGGTAAAAATTCTACTTCATTACTCTATCGCCACACTTGTTTTTCTAATGGTATATACCACATACACGCTAATCTGTACTTATTGTCTTCTGACAACACCATCATACTGAAACATTGGCTTCTACTCCATTAACATCGTTGGGATTAAGATGTACGCGCGATCGGCTTAAGTTAAGAGAAACGACCAGCCTCCCAATGGCAGGGCTTCGACCAAAGGTTGACGCAATAGCGCTTATTCCTACCATTTGTGAATCAATCGCCTTATATACCCTAAATTTCCAAAAATTGTGTAAACGGTTTACGCTAGAAGTCAAACGTCAACAATAGCTATATTTAAAATCATTTTAAGAATTACGCTTCTTTAAACCACTTAACTAGGATTAAGGTAAAATACTGACGATTAAAAAAATTAATATCATTTATATTTATTTAAATATTTAAGATAATTTTCTTTCTTCGGAACGACACAAGTGAAAGTTGATATAGAACGAGTAATGAAGATTGCATCTGAGTCGAAACACTACACGCATATCAAAGTTAATATAAAGCGAGTAGGATAAAATTATCACTTACAAAACCATAACATTTTCTTATTGTAGAATATTAAATGAAAATATGTTAAGTATGTTTCGGTATTACGATTCTTTAAGTAGTTTTGTAGCTATAAAGTTCTGTTTCATTTCAATATTCAAAGAAGATCTTTTATATTAATATATCAAATTTGGTGTTTACTTTTTAATTCAGCTTTACTACATTTATATACAGGTTAAACTTGAAATTTAACTTTCCTAGTTTCACTAAATGTTACTTCGAAATGTTTTGGTAAGCGTTGTTCGGATTGGTTCCTTGAATTCGTGTGTCTTTGAGGAGGTCTTGACGGTTCACAGCGAGCCGAAAATTAAATACACATTTAAATGATGTAAATCAGGTCCTTAAATAGAACTATTGAGGATATACAGTAAAGGTTAAACCAGGTCTTAATTAAATAAATGAATCCCTGGTTAAACGTAACCATTTCACACGCATATCAATTCTTACACGGTTGAATAAGGCTTACAGCAGAAAAACGTTTACCCTTAATCCACTGGATTTGAGCAGCTATTTTGATAGACTAATCTATGGTAACTCATGTGTTTTGAAAAAAATAATTTCAAAAAACACCTTTTACAGAGTTTATAGACACCTTTCTGGTATAATTAAAATCCTCTATTAAGAATGATGGTTTAAACCTAACAAGAATTAAAAAGCACCAACGTCAATGGAATTTAAAAACACCAAATTAGTCTCAAAAAGACCTTTTTTGAAGGGTTTATTAACACTTTTTCTGGTATTAATATACACCTCTATTCAAAGTGATTAAAACACCTCACAGGATATAAAAAGCACCTTCAGATAAGGTATTATTTCGCACCGCTTTGAAAGGTGCGTATTGACATCCTCTCGAATGGTGCTTTTAAACACCAATAGGGGTGCTGCTGGGGATGCATTAGGAAACACCTCTAAAGGTGTCAAACAGTTCAATTTTTTTTAACAGTGTATGAATACATGAAGAGTGGAACTAAAGGAATGTAGTCTTCTTAAAGTGCTTTCGATATAAAGATTTAAAGTGTCCAGCTACAGCCAAAAAAAAATAATGGAGAACAAGTATTATTTCTTTTGAATGATCACCGTGGCCATGGTCACGATTTGGAAGAGCTCGATAACCTGAGGCTGTTATCTTGCGTGAAAAGTAGAGTTCCTAGAGATTTGGATGTTATATTGGAAACCATATTTTAAGAGGAAAAGAATATCGGAAGTAAAGTTAATGAAATATATTTGGTTTTTGGGCCGTTTTTTCCTGTGTTCATAATACCACGCTTTGGAAAAAAATTTCACGCGCAAGTTTTGTAAACTTTCTTGGAAATAGCTTTGGGTTTCATTTCTATTACATTTTGCAAAGTACTAAAGACGAGGAAACTTAGTGAACATAAAAACAAATTTTCAGATCAACAAACTTGCCACATGGCATAAAACCCTAAATTACCGCCAAAAAACCAAGAGAGAAAAACCACGACCAACTAAACTACTCGAGGGATACTGAAAGGTTGGCCACACTAGTAAAAAAAGAAGATGTTGCTTTGGAAAAAAAAGATCGGCAGGACCTTTCATAAACGTTCAAAGAACAGCAGCAAGAAACTATGCAATGGAGGTCGCAGACATACGCGAAACGTTTTTAGACTAATTTTATACGAAAGAGGGAATGCTAGTAGTCTAGCATTTCCCAGCCTAGTGGCTGTTATACCAGGTGTTACAAACCCATATAATTAAATTTGAAATACTATTGTTCTAAAGTGTTGTATTATTTATTTTCTGATGTAATTATAAACAGTTTATATAAGGGTAATTTTGCAATCTTCTTAATGATCATGTGGCACTTGTCGTAGGAGATCAGCTAAGTATTTCGTGAATTTGTCACTTGTATCTTCTTCTGGAACTTCTTTTACTTTAGCAATACCACTAAGCCCAAATAAAAGTTAAAAACTAATTTTGGAGGCTTTAGGAATCAAATTAGTAAAAGTAATTTCCACACACCTGTCGAGTGATGAAATTGATGCGTCAATTTCTGTATTGCTTGCTTCGAAAGAAAGTTTCAATCCTTTTTTGGCGTATAAATTGCTTGGGTTTGAGGCTCTGGATCATGCCCTCGAGTTTTGGGTGCTTGTTGATGACCTTGAGCTTAGACTGCTTGTTGAAGGCCTACAGCAGGTGTTTGGTGAAGCAGCCGTTTGAGTATAGGGATTTGGCGAGGTTGTCGCTGGGCTTCTGTGAGCTGACGAACTCATGTCCATGTTTTCAAGGTCATTAGAATCATTTGTGTTTTGCGGTACCACAATTTCTTCTTCAAAAATATTGTCATCACACTAGGCCTTTAAAATAGAAACAAAAACTTGTGCAGGTATTAAAGCTTAGCATTGTTCTAGGTAATCAAGAATTCATTGATTAACCTGGTTTGCAGCTTCGCCATTTAAGTTTGTTTCATGATCATCATCATTTACTACATTTTCACATGTGCTCTGAAAAACGGGCATTTTATCACGTTGTAGACATTTTTTTATAGTTAAATATAGTAGCACTAGTTCATGTTTATATAAAATGTTCCATAACGTGCAGTACTCACTGTCGTTTAGACAAAACGTCCATTAAAAAAAGGACGGATTTGAAAATGGCCATTTTACTTTCTCTGGATCGTAGCCATCGCCAGATTTATTTGCTCTCACCAAATTCAAATTAATTGGAAATTGGTCTCGAAGATATTTCTCCTCTTTCCAAGCTTCTTCTTCTAAATTGTTCGACAACTTACAACTTTAGAAATAACATTTCGAAAAAAAATTGTCAAAAATGTCACTCAAAATGCTTATTTGACACATTTGTTGTAGTTGCAACATCTATCTAACAAGACTCAACTGCTTGGTTATCTTTGTGATTTTTATCATTTTTTCCAAATAGGTGGAAATTGTCTAACAGCTTATATTATTTTTTTCACGTTTTTCGACAATTGCTTGACGCTTTTCAACATTTTGTTCCTTTTAAAAGGCTCGTTTACATGTGCGCGAGAAATGGAAAAAGTCGAAGCGTAAAGCTGAGAGATGAGGCGTATTGGGGTTTGAGTTCCCTAGGCGTACCGTTTACAAACAAGCGAGAACTTTTCAAGTCGCGCTTGTTGCTCATAGATGAAGCGGGTGTTCCGATTAAGCTCCGATCTGCCGCGGTGGAATCTTCAGCTCGTGTTTGCTTCTCGCAAAGAGTCACGTGATTTTCCAAGCCAATAATATCCAAGGACCGAAAATCGTTTGATATTTTTGCGTTTGTTTATCTCGCGAAATAGGTCTAGGCACCACCATTGAGAATGTCTTTAAAAGAACAAGATAAAATTGTTGAAATACGTGTAATCACATTGCCTCATCCTTTCAAGCTCGACAATTAAATCCAAATTATTCTCAAGCTCAAGTAGAGAAAATATACGCACCTTGACAAATTATATCAAGTAACGTTCCAAAAGGCGAAAATAGCCATCTTTGTTTCTATTTCTCCATATAGGATGTACCCAACAACGACGTTCCGTTCTAATTTTCTGTTGTTTTTTTTTGGTTAAAAATGTCGAATGTTTTTCAAAAGCAATAGTTTCTTTTTAAGCAGAAGTAAACTAACGACAGTCGACGCCATTTTAGTTGTTTACTTTCGACTGAAAGACAACTCTGCAATCTAGGCTCATGCTACCGCCCAGTTCGTATGTAAACGAAGGAGCGGGTGGAGCAGCGGGAACAAACGCTTTTGGCAGACGCGATTTTTTTTTAGGCGCGAGAAAAAGATTGGACTTCTACTCCGCTTTAAGCTTTTTCTCGCTCACCTGTAAACGAGCCTTAATAGTGCTTTAGCCGATTTAATTTTGAAGGTCTAAACTAACCATAGAATCCGACAAAAATGCAAATGATGCAAGCAGACGGAACTTGGTGTTTTTAATGATTGGTCGACATAATCACGTGACCCTAGGCTCAAAACTGGAATACCTACCTACAACAGATATGAGCTGAAAATGAGATCCAGCGCTCTCTTTAGCAATCCGCTTAGAAACATTCGCATCTATATTGGGGTGGCGTAGCGGCTAGCGCTTTCGCCTCGCAGCAAGAGGATCCCGGGTTCGATCGCGGACTGTGGCACCGGATGAAAATCTGGGAACAAATCCTTCTGCGTAGAATTTGCAAGTTCTCTCCCCACTTGTTAAATGGAGTTTTCCTCCGCGGTCTAACCCGGTTTCTCCTTTCCATCAAAACTTGCAGAGGTTAACGGTAATAGTTAGTATAGGGCGCTGTAGGTTAGCGGTGGCATAGGGGCTAGCCACTACCCCTCTATGCAATGTAAAGGAATCCACCTGTAAACAAGCCACAGGCTTAGTGTGGACACCCCTTCTTAGACAAAGCCTAGATTATTATTATATAGATTGCGAAAGGGCAATATGAAACTGAATTGGGAAATGTGCTTCAGCTACCAAGAGGTCCTCTTTGCGCGAGCTTGCGAAGGTACCTCCAAGATTTCCTTTTAGCTCTAATTCAACGCGCGTTCTGGCGGAAATTACTGACAGTATGTCGTCGGCATTTGCTTGAGTACTCGTGCCGTCCGGAAAAACTTGACTCAGGGCATCCCTCATCACTAGGTTCCACAGCAAGACCCCTGCGGGCACCGGCGGAATACTGTTCTAGTTAGCGAGCCCTCGCTGTTTAAGATTACAGCCTGCCGATTATAATCCGACAGAAGAGAGTACAAATTTCTGGGACACTCGCGTTCACGTAGGGAATCAAGTATCCCAGGGACCCAGACCGGATCAAAAGCTCTATGCATATCGAGCGATATGATAGAGGTAAAGTGACCCGCAGACTTGTTTTCCTTGATAGAGTTGATGTATTAAGAAGCGAACCAGTGGTTGAACGAAGATGTCTGAAGCCGAATTGGTTTTAGTGAAGCGGACTATGAACATGAAGGAAGCGGTAGAGTCGGTTCGTCATTAATTTGTCTAGATTTTGCCAAAGATACGCATGAGCCTTATGGGTCGGTAGGACGAGCTAAGGTTAGCTGGTATACCCAATTTGTTGAGGAGCACAAGTTTTGAAGCTTTGCAGGTGGCGGGGAAGTGAGCGATGGATAAACACCCAATGAAAAGGGTCAGAAAGATGCCAGGTCTCAGCAAGAATACCTTTTGGATAATCTCTATTCCAGGGGCTTTCCCTTTCAGTAAAATCGTAACGACTTCAGTCAGCTAGTCCAGGGTAAAGGGCTTGTTGTCCTCTATGTTAGGCAGGGCCTTTTCTCGAGCGCGTATTAGAGATTGCATAGTCGTTTTATGTGCCGGATCGTCTGGAGGAAAAAGGTCATCCAAAATCGTTTGATATGTCTCCCCAACCTTGGACGTTGAAGATCCGCCGGGCCGTCGGATGGAATGGAGAAAAGAGGGGGCGCGTTGTCTTTCACAGGCGAGCTTGTGGGGTAAAGTAAACGTGTTGCCCTTCTCCAAAGAGAATACTAACTTAAGAGTTGATCATTTTTGGCCAAATATTGGAGAAAGTAAATATTCTCTAAGTATCCTACAGTCATGCAAGTTTTAAGAGCCGCTTTGGTGATACCAAATGGTAACGCTGAAGTTGAACGAGGGTTTTCCAAATCGGGAAAGGTAATCTCACCAGATCGAGTTCTATAAGCCTTTATCTACCTTCTTCATTTGTTGTTTATTGGGGTGGGGTGGGGTGTTCGACGTCCTACGAGAGGGGTTAAGATGCAACACAAACACCTAACTCTTTTCACTAATGATTCGACCTCGCTAACGCTAGACAAGATGTTAGAATGCAGTCAGTTGTGGAGAGTTAAGGCCTTTTAAAGGGAACGAGGGCATTATTAAATTTCTGGATCAAAAGTTTCCGCGTTTGATGGTATGTTTCAGTTGAGAGTCAAAATAGATTCTAATCCAATTTTTAATATTCAACATTATATAAATTTTCTCAAACTTTTAAGGGGGTCAAAATAAAAAAATTATACAAAAAATCAAATTTATATCTAAGGGAGGTTTGTATTTTAAAACCTCGATGGAATGTCTCCTTTTAGTTTCAAATTTAAATTAGGGGTATTTTGGTTAAGATTTTATAATAATGTTTAAAAATAGAGAGTTAATATTTTAAAATTGTATCAATCCGTCAACCATAATCTAAGTTCTTTAACCATAGTTTCAAGTCAGTTTATCAAAATACTTTCAAGTTTTTAATTTCTTACGACAAGTTGCTCCTCTTCCATATTCTTCTTAAGGGTTAAGGGTTCTTTCTCCTTAATTCTTCTCGATTTAAGGGTTAATAATTGTCTATGACTTTTACTATTTCGCGCTCTTGCGCTCCTCCTCTTCTTCAAAAATTAAGGGTTAAAAAAATAAAATCTCCGATTCTCTTCCAAAAAATTAATGATTTAAAATGAATAAAATAAGTTTCGATTTAAAATTTTTTCCGAACGTCTAAGGATTTCTTAAGGATGGCCGACAGGGTTTCGTTTAGATAGTACAGGTATCGACTGAGGGTGAGAAAGGAGGGACTTCGTATATTTAACTTCTAGTTTCTCGCAAGGATCTCTGGGACAATGACGTTTGTTGATTGACTTTGGTTTGGCGAATAGTGGACCATATTTACGACGTAGCCGCGCGAATTCATGATATCAGCGAATAGGCAAAACTTTTAAATCTGGGACCAAATACGGATTGGTCAGTTTAAGGGTTAAAAAAATGTTCTAGAAGTTTCTCGGGCCAGGTACCAGGATAGTGACTCAAGATCTTGTTGCTTAGGGTCTAATTAAGCGAGCCATTTCTCTGGGTTCTTGGAAAACTCTTTAGTGGCTAGGTATTTCACTTTGCACTGTGGAAATAGGGGTATAGGATAGTTCTAGAAAGTTCGGTGTCAATTTTGATAGGCTAGTTCCTCTTTTATTGTACGAAGCCGTGAATTTCTTTTCAGTTTATTTTAATGGTATAGGTTTAAAGGGCTAATAATATCTTTATAGTGTTAATTGCGGGTATTTTGTTATTAATTATTGATTAATTGTAAACTCAATTTGATTTTTGAGTTAAGATGGCTATAGTTCATATGAATCTTCAAACAATTAACGCGGTAATGTCAACCAAAGACGCCATCAATGGTTATGAGAAGGTCCTTCGTGGATTTCCAATAAGCAAGGAACTAATAATAAAGCAAGCGCGTTCATCTTATATGCTAAGGCTCGAGATGTTAAAAGAAGAAGAAGAAAAGGCTAAGCGAAAAGAATTTGATGAAATTCTTGAGCTAGAAGCTAAGAAGAAAACGGAAAAATTATCAAAACAGAATGAAGAATTGTCTAACTTAACTAAAACAGTGAGGAATTTGAGAGAAGAAAAGGATAAATCAGAGGTCGTTGCGAACACATTCCTCGAAGAAGCTAACACAAAGCACAAGAATGCTATACTACAAAAAGACTTCCGCTGTAAGCGTTGCCCAACTCATTCTTGAAACACTCAATGAAAAAATTAAAAAAGATTCAGATTTTTCAACAAATTTTAAGAAAAAAGAGGTAACTCTGAGAAAACGTCAGAGCTCTCTTATTGAGGCTCATTTTACGAAAAAAAAGCTAAGCAAGCCTAGGCACAAGCAGCAGTCTAGTTAAAAAATTTAATTCTTGTATTTTACATGATTACTATTGACATGATTACTATTGACAAAAATGTAATGTGATATGATATTCTGATACAATATTAATAAAGTTCCTTTTTTCACAATGAAACTCGATTTGTTATACATATATTCAAGATTTATTGAGTAATTTAAGCCAAATTTAGTGCTATATACGAGAAAATTTAGTCCAATATTTTCATATTAAAACAAATTTTTGGTCCTATAAAATCCTATAATTTCCAAAAAAATACTATTTATCCTATAAGGAATTTAAATTTTCGCCTGGGCTCCCTGTTTTCCAGAACTTTGAAAGTTCATTGCCAAAATATTAAAGGAAAATGTAATTCTGAAATTAAATGAAACCGACATTTTTGGACTAATATTGGATAGCTCGACCGATCGTTCGATGGATAATCATGAAATCGTGCATGTTACTTACACAAGTGAGAAAAACGATTCCACAGTGCGTTACCTTGGACTTACGGAAAGTGGCTGTGCTATGGACATTTTCAACTCTTTGACGAAGTTTTTCGATGATCATGGAATCAAGGAACCGTATAAGAAATCGTGCACGATAACCACTGATGGAGCCTCAGTTTACGTGAAGAGTGTAACCAGTGTACAATTTAGATTTACAAAACTCGGTCATGTTTTTAGAAGAAATAAAGACTGACAAATAAGTTGGCGTCTAACATCACAGAAATGGTTCAAAATAGTTCTAAAGAAATTATGAACCTTAAAGTACTTGATCCAAAAACTTGGCCATCAATTAATCGCACTGATTCTACTGACTGGGAGAACTTCGGAGAACAACAGATAATTGCATTGAAAGAACTTTTGAAAAATTTAATTCCTTGTTACAAAGATGATCAGCTATTTCAAGAGTGGAAAAACTTCAAGAAAGTTGTTCAACACACTTTTCAATCAAGCTCCAAAAGTAACATACGCAATTTACACACTCACTACTTTAAGCTTCATGGTGAAGCACCAAGATTTCAAGGATTGCTTACTTTGTTCCGAGTAATGTTCCCAATATCTCCCACCTCAGCTGAGGCTGAACTTGGGTTCAGCATAATGAATGATTTTAAATGACAAAAACGATCTGCATTAACTACTGAACATCTAGAGAATACTATGTCTGTAAGACAACTTGGCCCACCAATTAAAGATTTTAATCCCAAGGATTCTATGGAAGTTTGGTTGAATAGCAAAACCAGACGACCACACAACCTAAAACGTCGAATTTCAAAAGCAGCTGCAAGTCTACACGCTTCAAGTTCCGAAACAGAAAAAGAGTTAGACTGTGATAAAGACTGTGATCCAACACCAGTGGCAATAAACTTGTTTTTGCGGAACGGGACATTTGGGCACCGACACTTAGGTGCCGGTCATTTAGGCACCGCCACTTAGGCGCCGGGACATTTAGGCTCCGCGACAATTTGGCACCGAGAAATTTAGGCTCCGCGACAATTTGGCACCGAGACATTTAGGTTCCGCGACAATTTGGCACCGAGACATTTAGGCTCCGCGACAATTTGACACCGAGACATTTAGGCTCCGCGACAATTTGGCGCCGAGACATTGCCGTAAAATTTTCGTGAAAGATTTGAGATATTTAATAAGGGAACAAGACAAGTACTTTTAGGCTTATATTATTTTTATTCAACTGATATCAGAGTTCAACCATGTTGTTGTTTATCTTCATTGACTTCCCAAAATAGTATGCCTTTTCCAAAATGTTGTTGTTTATCTTCATTGACTTCCCAAAATAATATGCCTTTTCCAAGATATTGTTGTTTATCTTCATTGACTTCCCTAAATAATATGGATTTTCCAAAATGTTGTTGTTTATCTTCATTGACTTCCCAAAATAATTTGCCTTTTCCAAGATATTGTTGTTATCTTCAATGACTTCCCTAAATAATATGGCTTTTCCAAAATATTGTTGTTTATCTTCATTGACTTCCCAAAATAATATGCCTTTTCCAAATTATTGTTGTTTATCTTCATTGTCTTCCCAAAATAATATGCCTTTTCCAAATTATTGTTGTTTATCTTCATTGTCTTCCCAAAATAATATGCCTTTTCCAAATTATTGTTTATCTTCCTTGACTTCAAATATTGTTGTTTATCTTCTTTGACTACCCAAAATAATATGCCTTTTTTAAAATATTTTGTTGTTCGTGTTCTTTGACTTCCTGAAATAATATGCCTTTTCCAAAATATTTTTGTTTATTTTCATTGACTTCCCAACTTAGGTTAGGTTATGTTTTTTTTATCATTTTAGGATATGTTTTGTAAAAACAGGTAAGGTTTCGTTAATGGGGATTGCGAAAAAAGTCATGCAGTGACGCACAGGGACAATACACGGGTTGCCAAATTGAGAGGTCATTACGGATTTTTAGAAGAAATAGTGGAAAAAGTATTGGCACGTAAATGTCTCGACGACTAAATTTCGCGGAGCCTAAATGTCACGGCGCCTAATTGTCTCGGCGCCTAATTGTCTTGGCGGCTAAATGGCGGCGCCTAAGTAACCAGCGCCTAAGTGGCGGCGCCTAAATGTCACGGACCGGTTAGTGGAGTAGTTGATTGAAAGTTAGATTAGTTTAGAGATTAGTGATTTTAGTATAGCGATACCACTATATTGAATTGTACCGGAAACTAGATCCGGGGTTTCCGCTAATAATGGTGAAGGCGTTAGTCCGGAGACCCGGCTCAGCAAATGAGCCAACTTATTAGTGATGCCTTGCGTCAAGCCTTTCAAGGTTTTGTCTCAGGTAGTGGGGTAGCTAGTGTTGGAAATCCAACGCAAACACCTCAGGTAAGGTTGCGAGTAGACGCTCCAACCTATTTAGGACCCGCAGATGAGAAATCTCCGATGGATGTACTCAAGGCTCTTCTGCGGTATCAATCAGCGACCGGGTATAGTTATAAGGATATCCCTTTTCACGTGATCCCTTTGTCTTTACAATGGCCGACCGATCGTTGGTTTAAATTTGTAGGGGGTTCAGCCGCTTTCAAAAACCTTTCGGAATTCCGAGATTGTTTTAGAAAAGAGTATCAGGCTACTGATTACTCTAGGCGCATTCAAATAGCTCGATCCATAAAATCCGGCAGAAGTGATTTCCCCCCCTGTTCCAGGCAAGGTGGGAATCTATGACAAAACTGAGCCACAGGGCTGCCATAGATTTAGCGTATTTTCCTAGAAAATATTTCCCAACTGAATCTCCAAATTTCCCCGTTTTAAAAGTGGGTGGTGCCTACTATGACGGGAGATTTTACAACTGTTAAGTTCGGCTGCTTAAGTCCGAGGCTTTATAAATTATAACTGAAATTGAGGGTGTCAGACTGAAAAGGTATGTAATAATTTAATATTAATAATTAACTGCCAACGTCAAGGTGATTAAAATGGATAATTTTTTAATGTAGGCCTACTTAATTATGGAGAATTTGGGTAGAAAAGCTGTAGACAAAGTCTCCTATGATAAGCCTAAGCTAGTGTTGCAAGAAAAAGACCTAAATCAAAGATCTAAAAGAAAGGCTGAAAATCAACTTGATAAAAAGGCGGCACGTTTGAAACTACATAATTTACCCAGTGGACCCTGGACAAAACAGTTAAAATGTCTTCCGAAAAGTTTTACCATGAAAAGCATTATGGACTACTTTTATCTACACAAAGCGACGAAGCATCTAGAAGATGGGAACAGAATGGTCAAAGCGAAGAAAGTTGGCAAAGTGTTCCTGTGCTCACCAGTCTCTACTCTTGATTCGTTATTTGTAAAGTGTGTGATAATTTCTTCCTATAGTTCAAAACAATATGACGTTCAACTTGAGATTGATTGTGGAAGCGGTCTAGTTTTAAACGGGTATTGCCAATGCCCTTGCGGGACTGCCGGTGTCTGCAAACATGTCTGTGCATTATTGTTTTATTTATGGGACTGTAAAATTGATAAGCTCACTTATGTTCGGGATGATAAATCTTGTACAGAAGGTCCCAGGCAATGGGGGAATACCACGCCTAGAACCTCGAAGCTGGTATCTAAAGATTTTTCAGATTTAGAGTTTGTGAGGCATAAATTATTGCATCGTTTCAATGAACCAAAAATTATACAAACATCTTCCAAGGTGAAATGTTTTACATCTTTACCAAACTTGAATGAAGCCCAAACAGAGGAAGATAACATCAAGCTACGTGAAAGACTAGAAAAATTTGTAAACAAATCTTCAGAAAAGCGAAGAATGCTAAGAATGATTATCGCTGAAAATGATTTTAAACCAACGGCAATAATCAAATCAGCAGTGCCAGAATCTAGTCTTGAAGAAGCTAGTAGCGAGTTAAAAATATCAGAACCAGCAATTCCATTCCCTAATCTGTTGCCATCTGAAGATTTAATTTTTCCACCCAATTGCGTAATAACAATAGAGCAGGCAAAAGAATTAGAAACTTTAACCAGAGATCAAGCAGATCAGAAATCCAAAAATTGCCAACTTTGGAAAAGCGAGCGGGAAAATAGATTAACGGCGTCCAAATTCGGGGAAGTAATAAAACGAAGGAAAGAGGTAACACCCAAGTACATAGAAACGCTTAAAAAAGGAACGGATTTAAGCTCAAATGTTTATGTTCAAGAAGGACTGAATAACGAGAATAAAGCTGTTGAAATGTATTATGAAATGAAAAAAGGAGAGGTAGTTACTTTCAAGGTTGGATTCTGCGTTAATCCCTCCATACCAATTCTTGGAGCTTCCCCAGACAGAATTTGTTATGATAAAACATGTAATGAATATGGACTTATAGAAATTAAGACCCTGTCAAAAGCTAAAAAAGAAAACTTGACGATAAAAGAAGCTATTTTAAATAGAGCTGCACCATGTTTAAAATTAGAAAAAAATGGAGAAATAAAACTGAAAGAAAATCATAACTATTTTTACCAGGTTCAAGGTCAACTTGGTGTTACAGGCTTCAAGTGGTGCGATTTTTTTATAGTTACTGAAAAAGATTCATTTTGCCAAAGAATAAATTTTGACAAAGAACTTTTTCACTTAACGATGGTTCCCAAACTATGTGATTTTTACACGAAACACTTTTAGTATTCCTATTATTGATGTGATCTCAGTAAAAAAAAATGTGATGAAATAAATAGTACAAAAATTTGCCAAGTATGATCTCAGTAAAAAAAATGTGATGAAATAAATAGTACAAAAATAAAAAATTTGACAAAAATGATCTCAGTAAAAAACAATGTGATGAAATAAATAGTACAAAAATTTGCCAAATATGATCTCAGTAAAAAACAATGTGATGAAATAAATAGTACGAAAATTTGCCAAATATGATCTCAGTAAAAAACAATGTGATGAAATAAATAGTACAAAAATTTGCCAAATTCATTTTGTTTTCTTATTTATTGTAATTTGCATATAGATAAGATTTACTGTGATAAAATAAACGCTACAAAAATTTACAGAAAGTTGGCTTAGTTTAATTATTTGATACAATTTTCAAATTCATCACAATTTTAGGTATTTTTTACAATGACCCGTTCAAGCAGTGGTTCGTTGATGAAATTTGTTAAATATCCGCAAATCGTCCAAATTTTGTTAAGTTGGATGTGCATAGAATTTGGAAATACATACTTAAGTATCCTGTTATTTTTTATTTCCCCTATCACACGCTCAATATGGATCCTCAAGTTAGCTATTTCTCTGGTTTTTTCAACTTCTTCTTTTGAAAGTTGCGATCGTTTACCTAAAAATGGGGGGATATTCAATTTTACGCCTTTACTCCTCAATTCTTCTTCAATTATAAAACCCCTATCTGCCATTATTGAGTCGTCATTTTCTAAGAGGTCTAACAATCCACTTTCTATTGTAATTTCTTTATCGGAAATTCTTCCAGGGGATAATTTAGAAACGAGCGTAACTAGTCCGTTAGGAGAAATCCCAAGCAATCCTTTCGCTGTGTTGTGCTTTTTATACTGAGAGTATGTGTCACTCTGCGTAGTATAATGGTTTGGTTTTTCAATAAAAAGTTCTGTGCAATCTATTATGACACGTGTAGATGGATACAGCGTTTTAAAGGATTCAGGCATGAATTCATCTATAACTTTTCGGGAGGGCCAAATGGGCACACGTGTAAGTCTTCTGTAAAGGAGATCCACCCACGTTATCCATATATTGCTTACTGTCGTTTTACTAATACCAAAGCGATACGCAAGATCTTCCTCTAACAATCCAACTCTGATCCGACAAAGGGTTAAAAACATTTGATTTTTAAAATCTAGGCTAGCAGGTCTCCCTTTCGAACATTCATTTCGTGGAGTTTTTCTTTCGTAGGCTTTTGCGCTATTGTAAAAATTCAAACTTGGCAAATCATCTTTTACAAACTCAAATAAATCATTGAAATCTTCAACAGAGTGAAACCCAGTATAAAACATGAGTTTTTGAGCATTTGTAGAAATATTATCAAAACTGAAATCTTGAGCACTCTTATTTTTGGTTAATTCATCATTTTTCACTATCAATTCTTCCAATTGCTTTATTTTGTCTTTCAGATGCCAGTTTTCTTGTTCTTTTCTTGACAGTTTATCTTCTAACAAAAGTATTTTCGCTTCAAGCTCTCTGTCACTTCTAGCTGAAGTAAAACTTCGTCCCCCATAAAACCCCTCGCTCGAATATGTATGGTCTAAAATATTTTATGCGTGTTATAGTCATTTTTTGCCACAAAATGAAACTAACAATCATACCTGAAATCCTTTTCCTTTTTTGGTTTGGCATTATTTCGGTATCTACAGTCTCAAATGCAGCTACTTCCGGAACATCACTATACTCTACAGTAGTAGCAATTAGTTTTCCCTGAGGAAACTCGTAGTCGCCAATATAAATTGGATACAAATCACCGCTTTTCTTCTTGCCACCTCTTTGAAAATGTAACCCACACACCAAATGAGTTTTTGCTGGCACCCAATTCAAAGGATTTTTGACTGGAGTAAGGGCCCGGGTTTTCGTTTTACTAACACTTGGACTTGGCGAATTACACATTTTTAACGCCACGAAACGAATTCTTCCAATCCATTCGTTTCTAATTATTTCTTCTTTTGGGAAAAGATGGAAACTTACACCCTCCGAAGACACATTATTGCTGTAACAATTTGGGATACAACATGTATTACCCTTCTTTCTGTTATTACTCATTTTCAAAACAATCCCCGACCGATGACCCGCGAGCAGACGACATAAATAAATCTTACGTTGACTGGCAGCCATGTTTACTATAATTCCCCTAAAAAGCAAGGACTACATGAATAACGACAGTTTCCCGTCCAACATCTAATAGGATACAGCCTCCATGTTACGTCTATGACAGAATTTTATGGATCGAGCTATTGAGTTGGCTAACCGAACTCAAGGCGAGAATGAACCGCTGACTCAGTACATCCATTGCTTATTCACGCCGATTAGAAACACCGGAGTCTGAGCGGGTACAAGTTCAGCGCGTTCTACGGCAGTGTCATCCGACTTACCGTAGAATGTTAAGGGGCCAAGCTTTCGCTACCCAGCTGAATTGGCCGAGGAGGCTAAGATTATTCAATCTGATCTCCTGGTCGAGGTTATGTACAGACCCCCACCGTCAATGGCGGAGTCTTTAGAGCCTGGTATTGCGATTCAGCAATCGCTTCAATCGGTTAACAATGCCCGCAGTATGTCAGTTTACTCAAATGTAAACGCATTTGCGGAAAATCAGGTGGGAATAGGTTTAGGAACCTTAGATCCCTACTCTTAGTTTAGAGTATGTATATCTTAAAGGATTTGCTATTTGTAAAGAAGATAAAAATCAATTTCCACAATAGTTTAATAAACGTTTTTTATTCAAAATCTACGAGTATCTTCATAGCTTGCCACTGCATTATCTTTGTTGGGTTTTAAATAATTAGCAGTTAACTGTTCCGCTGTTTCACCTAACTCCATGGGGGATCTTTCATACCTTTTTCATAGGTTTCTGCCATGGCTGATATATTTACCATTTCCATTAGACTTTCAACATATTCTAAAATATTTTCCCATCAATTATTTTAATTTTTAATTACGTGTACCTATATTTAATTATTTACCGTAGACTGATGCCGACATGATTGGTCTTGCAGAATATTCCCCAGGTTTGAATTTCGGGAAAAAATACTCCATCTGCGTTTCCCATTCTTAGTTGTAGCTTGTAATTTATTTGTATTTTCATTGTGGTGGAGTGTTGCTAATAAGAGTCTACAAAAAATGTTTGTGATTAATTGTGATTAATTTTACATTTACTTTCCAAGATTTGATTTGTACTTGCCGAGTTCACAATCCATGAAAAGAATAATACGTATGTTTAGGCGCAAATTGCATGATAACAGCGTGGAAGTCTTCGACTGTTGATGTTTGGCATACCCATGCCTGTTGACCAATGCCCTTTTTTGAGGTCCTTAACAATAGTTAACAAAGCCATATATGGCTGAGTCATTGACGTCAACCACTTCCTCGGCCTCTCTCCAATCAACTCTAAATGAACACAAGCCTCAAATGGTGGCTCATGACCATCATGCACGTTCAAAGCATGTCGTAAAATTGATTGCCATTTAGCTAGCATTAGTTCATTGACGCCTCCAGAAGAATTTGCTATCCAATACTGTTGATTTTGGATAATATTACTGCAAGTTAGTAAAATGGCCCTGGACTTCTTTTTTCCGCACGCTGCTGCTATTTTGCTCTTCACAGCTAAAATTTGAAATAAAATATGACCAAATTTCCTTTTCAGAAACAAAGTCGTATTCTAAGAGTTTAAGACTCATTAAAGTTAAATCCGTATTTACATTTCACCAACTGCCAAACATCGAAAAGATGAACTATTTCGTTGTGATGGGTTCTTAAATAGCATCTAATTTGCTTGTGTCTGCCAGTCACCATGCAAGCAACTTTCAAACCTTCTTCTTTTAGAAATTTTAATCCACGTTTACATCCCTCTAACTCCATCGCAACGCTATTCTTTACTTCATCACTCTGTATATTTGAAGAAAATAATAATTTATATTTCTAAGAACATTAAAAAACAACTTAGCGCCACTGAATACTTGTACCATAACAAGATGAATCACTTCTTTTTCCTACTTTCTAAAAAGCAATAACTGCCATATTTTGCGAAAAAACCAGGGCTGTCACACCTTCCATCTGCGCCTATAACTAGGTTTTTCCCTTTCAAAGAGTCAAGCAACATTGTTTGCTCATTAGTCCAAACCTAAATATAAACAAAAACAATATAATTCAGTTGACCAGCTCTCCCAATTATAGATAAAATTGTTACATTTTCTATGGCCCGAAAAAGATATGCCTTCTGAATACGAAAATAAGTTCTTAAATCAAACATTGCAATGTTTGTAAACCGGAACATGCGTAACGCTTTCTCTGGGTTTAACCCCGAAAACAATATTGCTGCTGCCGCTATGTTTCCAACAGACTTTCGACCATAGAATGGTTGACTGCGCCATATTGTAGAGTGCTTGTTGGGACAAGTTGTTCTAACTGTTTTCATGGTACCAGAAACAGATGTACTGGCTGTGCATTTAGCTAAGCATCGAGTACAAAAAACAAAGAGTTGTAGCAATGCTGTTTCAAAGACAATGAACTTGCGATCGTCATATGATCCCTGATCCTGCCTTGAAGTTAAATTAAAAAAATATTAATACAAAAAAATTTGCAAATGAAGCATTTTATACTGGTTAATATCTTCTCCAACCGAAGAAGGATTGTAACTAGTATCCAGTTCATCCATAATTTCTTCATCCTCATTATCATCATTTAACTCTTCTTCATAATCGTAAACATCAACAGTACGAGATACGATAATGTTTTTCACAAAAGAACTATTTTCATTATCTGTCTGGGTACTTTTATAAGAGGTTTCGGGACTAGCCTGACAACCTAAAATTTGTAGCATTAAATCAGTCAATAATAAAGCGGTAAATAATCACATTTATACTTTTATTAGTTTGAATTTTGGAAGTTTGTGTAGCAGTAGTTTTTGACATTGCAGAAATAGATACTTGTTGGCCTCTAGAAATATTTCTTGGAAGTAGAACAGATTGAATTCCAACAGATTTCGCTTGAATCGATTTAAATAGAGAAATGTTTGAGTCCTATAAAAGAAAGATTAATTAATATGCTAACGAAGTATATAGTGCTTCGTAATTATATTTCTTACCAAAGATCTAGCCTTTTTTCGGCTAGGTGATTTGAAAGGGTGTGACACATTCTCTATATCCGTGACTTCGCTACTGTTAGCAGTATTTTCATTCATTTTAATATTAATTTTATTTGCCAAGGATAGATTTTCAGTTATTTTTCTCATAGCCATTGGGATAGCGCCTCTTTTTAAACATTTAGCCCCGTACATATATTTTGCTTCTATATTTGCTGAACCTTCAAATTTATGTTCATAACAGTCAGCGGTAAAATGCTTTGAACAAATTCTACTACTAGCTTTAATCTGAACAGATTGTACTCCCATTTCGGAAATCCATTTAGATCTTAAATTATCATTTTTTGGGAATCGGTGAAAGGATAAATTTTTATCTTTAGAAAGACTAAAATTATCACTAGCAAAACCAAGTCAGAATAGAGTTTAAAAATATCAATTTTGAAAAAACTATTAATCCTAGAATAAAAAAAAGTTCATATTCTTAATCAGCGTACCTATTATTATGGAAATATTATTATTTAAAACCTAAATGAAAATAGAAATTATAACTGTCAGTTACCCTTTAAACAAAAATGCAGATTTACATACAAATACAAATGTAAGTTGCAATTAAGAGTTTTATAATTTGCAATAATCAAAGTGACGAAACGAATGTCTGTGTTGATTGCCTAACTTTTGAAACACCTGCGAAGTTGATTCAGAATATTTTTGAGTCAGAGATCTAGTGTTAGGGTGCGCACTTTTTTAAAGCATTTTCGAGTTATCCATAAAAAATGTGAGAGTCTACTTATTTCCAAGATGATCACGCCGAATGAAAGCCCAATTCCATATATAATCATTTTAAAGGGAGATCTAAAGCCTCGAAATTCAGCGACTCAAGGCCTTTCTGTGGTTTTGTCCATTTCAATTTCTCCTCTGCCACTTTTGATTCCATTTGCAAGTTATTCAAAGTCTGAGTTTCTAATAAAATTTAAAATGTAGAAAAACATTATCTAAGTCACCGAAAGGTTCAAATATGAATATGAATCTTACGCCAATGTGATATATTCGTTGAATATTTTGTCCTCTTTTGCAATCGAGTTAGGTATTCCGAAATACAAATATTCTGAACGAATTTTGGACGAGTAGAAATCCTTAAATTATGATTGGTCCTTTTTGAGGATGCGCTCGTTGTAGGATATCGCGTTAAAAACTTTTAGGCCATTTGCGATGAGTACATTTGGCCTCTCTGCTGTAAACATGGAGTATAAAAATCTTCGGCTTAGAGCGGGCCAGAATATCGATGTTTTCGAAACATTCTTGAACTATTTCAAGATTTTTCTATCTCGTTCAGTCTGTAATATGTAACGTCGGCTATATATATATATATATATATATATATATATATATATATATATATATATACCATTAACTTAGCGCGTTAGAAAACATGAATACTGTACAACATTAGCACATACGAAACTAACACGCCCCCCTCACCCCAACCACATATAGCTCATGCGGAAATGTTTTACATGACTTGCTTTAGTAGTTTAAAATATAATCAAGGCCATAATAGAACTGTAAACAGTGTATTAAATTTTGGAAAACAGTATTACATTATTATTGACTCTTGGTCTGGCTAAAATAGAGATGTGAGACTTAATGATGTTCAGCAAAATGTAGTTTGTAAGTGGCATCCCATCTCAATGAGAAAAATGTCAATACAGTCAGCCACGATATCAATATGAATTTCGAAGACATTGTTCTAGGGATGATTGGATAAGCTACGCGATACATTTGTAATTTTTAATTTAGCCACACTGTAGGCATATTTTTAGAATAATTGTGACTTTTTGATCATTACGTTCTAGTAAAATGAGGAATGCTACATTCCAAAGAGTTCGAAAAAACGTCGGAATATGATTCTCCCGAAGTGTAACGCTAAATAAATTGTTTGATTGGTTTTACATTAATATAATAGATGCTTCGACGATACTCAGGAGAAGGCAAATTATTGTCTGAAAAAAAAGAGAAAAATTGCCTTATTTCACATCTTCTTGAATAGTACACGAATAGTACTTAACAAATAGATCAATGTTTTAAAAGGCGAACGATTTCGTTAGAACTAGTGGTCGGCGAATGGACAAGATAATCCACAGAATTTTGGTTAATCAGTTATTCATGGATAATAATCAGTGAATAATTCGTGATTACATTTCATTAATCATAGACTTCCCGTGGATAATTTCAAATTATGAATAAAGATAAAACAAACAGATATTATCCTATCCAAATGCCGACCACTAGTTAGAACGGATATAGGTTTGGACATGATAAACGAGTCGGCAAATTTCCATAAACCACGGGCAGAAATGTTTAAATTGTTTATCAAGTACGTGTTTAGAGAGAACGGGGACATGGCCAAATGGTATCGACTTTTCTCGTAAGGACGTGTCTTTAATTAAAAACAGTGCATTTCTTTTCATACGCATTGAACATTTAAATTAAGTAACTTTTGGAATTAAGAAGTAGGCCTAATATGAAAAACTTGGCGTTACAAATAATGAAAATGAGGATCGAAGCTGTGGATAAGTCACCGTAACTATTACTTAAAATCTAAGATGTTTTTACTTTAGCGGCGTTCATTCCCAAATTGTACGTACTTCGTTTTACGGTAAAATACAATTTTGTCTTTAAATGAATTATTATAAAAGACAAATACGTAGTTTTGATTTTCATTCCATCTAAAACTAAAGATTCGCCTTATAAATTCCATTTCTGCAATGTTGCATTTGAATTGCATATGTTCTCGATTTATGAAGAAAAACTGAAATGTTCTAAGTCCTTATTTGTTCCAGAAAATTTCTGTCGTGATCTTATGCATAACTTAGAATTACTGGAGTTGGTTGATCTTGAAGCAGGGGTGATTGATCTACAATCCTGCGTAATCAATACTTTGAACATACATGCCCCCATAATTTCAAAACGAAAATGCATAAATAGTCCTCCTTGGCTAAGTAATGAAATAAAAAACACTATGCACCTTAGGGATATAGCGAAAAGGAAATCAAATAATGAAATGAAATGAAATGGAAGTTTATTGTGCATAAAAATAACTCATACGAGTTAACGAGAATATACACATACATATCTATTATCAAAAAGTGCAAATGAATCAAGTTCAGTCATAAGATTGAGGATTAGGTAGTCCATGTCAAAGAAAGAATTAAGCCTTTGGTTAGCTGTGTAAAGATCAATTAACTAATTAAGAAAGACCAATTGATTAAGAATAAGTGAAACAATTCCGGTGTGATTTAAATTTAGATAGACAAAAGCAAACCTAGCAAAAGTCCGCAGTTAATGTTAGGGAGTACAAATCAAAACAATTGAGTCTAATATGCTAAGTAACAGAATTTTAAGGCAATGTTTCAACAAATAAAATGAAGTACAAAATCAACAATAGTAACACAAATAAGGCTCGAGGTAAGGGTTGTTCAGTCTGATTCAGTGTAATTGTCAATATTGTTAGCGTCAGTAAGTTCCGTGGGATGCTTTTGAGCATCGTTAAGTTTGCCATAAAACGGTTTAAGGACACATCCAACTGGCCAAATAGAAGGGTCGCGCAGGCTTTCGAATTCCTCAGCATCACAGCTGACGTGGAACGAGGAATGATCAGCATCGGGATTCTTTGTCTTCAAGCGGTGACAATGAGCTGATGAGATGTTATGGCGATCCACAAGTATTGTCTGAAAGGATAGACACCTCCAACCGACTGACAAAGATAGCTTTAAGAACAGGCCGTCTTTTAGCCACCTTTATCCAGCCGTCGTCCGAATATCCTGTTTTAACAGGCGTAACTTTGCGCTTATTGGATTGAGCGCCAAAGGAGCGAGATATTGCTGCGGGAGCGGCAATCAATTTGGCTTTTTTTGGCCGTGCTTTCGGTTGCTCGTCAACTGTTGTTGTTGCGGACAGTGACGCAACCAAAGGTTCAAGTAAAGGTGATGGGACGGTGCCTTTATCCAGAGCAACAGTCGGAGTGACCAGTGAACGAGCCTCTTTAAGCTCTGTGCGAAGGTTTTTGTTGTCCAACGCAATTTCAGCCACTTTGGCCTCTAAACGATCCAACTGCGACTTATAGGTACTAACCAAAGTCTGCAGGGAGTCTATTTTGGTCAATAGAAGATCCAAAACAGAATCCTTGTCCCTTGTTAAACTTCCAACACTGAGCAGATGGTTTAAAGTGTTGGCTAGTTCATCCATCGAAACGAAATCCGTTGAGGTGAGTTTCGAAACAACTTTAGGCAAGCTGGCAGCTGTGCTCGATCTAGTCGTCCTAGCAGGTGGCTTGGAAGCCGAACAAACCTCACACGCAATGCCCGAAGTGTAACACCGAAAGTGTAGAGGTTTATCACAAAGGGAAAAGCAGCGACATAGTCGCTGGATTTCCGTGATTGGTTTCTTGCAAACGAAACAAGTAACCATCATCAATTGACGGGTTAAAACCGCGAAACGGAGTCAAACGAGCGAGTGAAGCAGACGACGCGAAAATTTAGTTACGTCTAAAATTGTCCATACATATATACCCCGACAGCGTTACGGCGGAAATTCCGGCCGCAATTGTGTAAGAGCGATGTAAGCAAGTTGTTTTTGATCGAAAAGTGCATAAAACTCGTTCAAAACTGGCAATAAAAGTCCATATACCTTAAGCGGAATGCTTCATAATGTCGAGTTGATAAAAAACCGCATTAAAATCGTATGAAAAACCGACCAACGGGCAACTTCAGCGCGGAGCACGTCGTCCACAGTAGTACATCCGATACCGTCACTATTTAAGACACTATTTAAAGAAGAATATAGATACTATAGAAATCTGGTAGTCAAACTAATTCAAATGACTAAAAAGTCCTACTTTCAAGACAAATAAATGAAGGGTTTAACCTATGGAATATAGTAAAACCTCATATAAAGGAGAAAACTAAGACAATTTCTAATTTAAGATATAATAATGTGGAGTATAATAATTTCGCAGATAACCACGAAATTGAATGAGCATTTCACAATAAATCAAAGCACCTGTAAAAATATGGCATATGATATAAGTTTACCAAATACACTTTGCCCAACAACATTTGACTTATCTGAGATTTCCGAGGACATAGTGTTTAAACAGTTAAAAAGCCTAAGATCGACTCAAGCCGCTGGAACAGATAGTTTAACATGTATGTACGTTGACAAAGGGACTATCCATAATACTTGCACCATATCTAAACAAACTTATAAAATTTATCGATTCGAAGTCATACCTTCCCATCAAAGTGGAAAGAAGCTAGAGTAATACCTTTATTCAAAAAAGGAGATCGAGCAGACCCAAATAATTATAGAGGTATTTCTATCTTGCCGGGTCTGTCTAAGATATTGGAAAAATGTGTATTTGAACAACTAATGAACTATGTTATATCTAATAATTTGCTATACGAAATGCAAGCTGGATTTTTACCAGGTCATTCTACAACCACTTGCGTTATGAATCTATTTGAAAACACATTAGAATCTTTGGATAGGGAAATGTATGTGGGTATAGTCTTTGTGGACTTATCAAAAGCTTTCGACTGCGTAAACCATGAGATATTGCTTAAAGACCTAGAGAAATGTGGCCTAAATGAAAATGCGATTAGTGGTCGGCGTTTGGACAAGATAATCCACAGAATTTTGGTTAATCAGTTATTCATGGATAATAATCAGATAATTATTCGTGATTACATTGCATTAATCATAGACTTCTCGTGGATAATTTCAAATTATGAATAAAGATAAAACAAACAGATATTATCCTATCCAAATGCCGACCACTAAATGCGATGAGAGGGTTTAAATCCTACCTCACAGAAAGAACTCAATCAGTCTCAATTGGTAATGTCAATTCGAGTACTATGAAGATAACTATGGGAGTGCCTCAAGGCAGTATTTTGGGTCCATTACTTTTCAATATTTATACAACAAATAACCACAAGTGTTAACAATTCTCAAAATCTTTCGAATATGCTGATGACACTGCAATCCTCGATGCGTCTCCTAATGTGAATAACTTAATTGTCAGATTAGAATCGGATGTGATATTATTGAAAAAAATCTTGGCAGAAAGGGTTCTTATTTTTAATGAAACAAAAACAGTGTTCATGATCCTAGAACCTAAAAAATTTAAAAATACTACAATTAATATAACAAAATTGGGATCCTTAAACATAAAGAGAGTCAATTCATATAAATATATAGGAACTATAATTAACGACAACCTCTCATTGATTGACAATATTGAGTACGCCTTAAACAAATTAAACCAGAGATTGTGGTTAGTCAACCCAATATTTAAATGCATGAACTTGCACGGCAAGATTCTCCTACATATGGCTATTATACAGCCCATCTTCAACTATGGTAATCTGTTTTACAATATAGGTCCAAAAATACTTAACTAAATTACAAATAATACACAACAAATGCGCTAAATTAATTCTATTAAAGGAAAAGAGAACATCAGCCACGGAGGCTCGAAATACTCTTAGTTGGCTGACATTAGAACAAGATTATGAATTACACCTGTTAATATTAATGTATAAAATTTTTAATAACCAACTTCCAAGGTATATTCTGGAAATGTTTCAAAAGGTTAATCATACCCATAGTACTAGAACTAATAATTACAATTTTTCTCTGCCTGCTAAATTATCATGTCTTGGTTTAAAAAGCCTTAAAGTAAGAGGTATACAACTATGGAATACTCTGCCTTTAAAAATTAAGACTCTTAACTCGCTAAATGAATTCAAAAAGAACGTCAAATTGCACATACTTAACATGTAACTTATCTTTTTTTGTCATTTTTAGTACTCTTATTTTTAAGTTAAACAAATTTAATTTATTTGTACAATAGGACTCCTCTCTAAATCAGTTTTAACTGAGTAGGAATATCCTAATAAATGAAAGCTTTAATAATAATAATATTTCAGGTATTCAAAAGTAGAATTTTCTTCTTTTGAGTACCTGGATTTCTACTTTTCTATCACTTTGCAGACCAGTAACATGTCTATGAAAATGGTCAAATTACAGTTTTAAATTAGCAGTTGCATTTCTACTTTTCCATCACTTTTTCAGACCTGTAAAATGTTTATAAATGAGGTCAAATTGCAGTTTTAAATTAGCAGCTCGATTTCTATTGTTCCATCACTTTTGCAGACCTGAATATGTCTATAAATGTGGTCAAATTTCAGTTTTAAACTAGCAGCTGTTATTTCTACTTTTGCATAGTGTTTGCAGAATTGCGCTGCATATTTCTTCCAGGCTAGACAGTTAACAGTTAACAAACAGAAAATGTAGAAACGGCAGTCAATTTGCAGTTGATATTTTTGAGCTGCAAAAATGTATCCTTAATGTTTACATATTACAGCGTGGAAGCGATAAAAAAGCGCGTATGCAGATGAATTACAGCTTAATCTTTTGTTACGGGGCACTTCATGTTACCCATTAAGTATTCTGATATTGACTTCTTATCTCCGTTATGGACTTTAAGAACCTCTCAGTTTTGGCATGTTCCGACGTAATGGAAATTAGTAACCTATATGTATATACCTATATATATTATAGAGGCGGTAAGCTGCCTCATCTTAGAAGGCTACATAAACTTATATATTGCCTACATCGTATAATTTTATTCATACTATTATTATCATTTGAAATTGAAAGTTCTAAAATTTTTATTAATACAGTAATACCAGAAGTATATATTACTTCTCTTCGAGAGAATTGTACCATAAAGCGGGGTAAATGTAACGTCACTCTTCACAACATCGGAACATTTAGAGCAAGGTTACTAAACCGAGTCACATACACGATAAATAGTTCCCTCATCATTTATCTATAAATGGCAAGTTTAACGATTTTTGAGAAACAAACAACACTCAGGCACCGAGAACCGTTAAATACGCTTTTGAGCTATATTATTTTAATGCCAATTATATGACGTTGTCCTCTATCGTTTTGTTTAGGCTACAAACCTAGAAATGTCTATAGCACAAAAGTAAGCGAAACTCGAAGTGTGGTAATACACATAATGAACCGCGTTTTCTACAAAACATTTCTTGCCGAAACTATGATTTATGGTAATTGGCATTATTGCTATAAACCTTAGTGACTGAGTTACGTGAAATGAATGTATTCAAGTGGCGCGTGGTTCGAAAGAAGACCAAAACAAAGTCATGTCGCTTTGGCAATGAGTTCAGGCAAAATTCACTTTTGAAAGAGTACAGTTTTCATCTCTTCAAAGAGATCAATAAAAATAATTAGGACAATACACAAGTCTCTTTGCGTGAGTTCATTGGCGAGCGAATAATTTGTTGCGTAGAAGGAATTCAAAGATGTCGGTAGCCAGTGCTAAATATGAAAAACTGTTTCCCGATAGATACTTCAAGTACAAGTGAGTACTTATTGAACGTAACCGAGAATATCAGAGCCTTTAAACAATATTTTCTCTTACAACAGATTTACGGAACAAGTTTATATCAAGTTTGGAATTCTTGAGGTAAACGTAAAAATAAATTCAAGATACAAATGACGTTTTACTTTTAATAATTCTGGTTTTATAGAACTATCTTTCCTAGGAGTTGGATTCACTTCCGCTACAAAAGAAAAAAATGTATGATGCCATTGGATATGGAACTATCATTCATAATTTTACGTAAACGGATGAAATTGTTTGAAAAATAGATGACGTTTTCAAGATAGTATTTTCTTCAATCTAGCCCTGTTTACGAACCGATCAGTGCAATGGATGTAATAGCCATATCCAAGGGTGGAGAATTACCAGCCGTAAGTTAGTTTCAACATTCCAGTAGATTGTAAGGCGTTGATCATACCTCTTAGAGGCATTATCTAGATCACTGCTGAAAACACTGTGGTCATTAGTTTGTATTCAGTTTTCTGAGGTATTTTCAGACTTTGGACATTATACTGGCTCCAGTGGATATTTCCACTTTAAGCAAGGTGAAAGGACTTATTTCCTGTGGTTTTTACGACTTCACCGAGACAATCATATTGTCAGGGGCACCAAAATTCACACTGTCATCTTCGCTCTCATTCTTGTCAATGGATTTGATGGTACATCTGGTCAAGATTCGCGTACGTGCAACTCCAAAATCATTTAACTGATTACATTTCCAGTCTGGTGTCGGCATTTGCTTTTTCGCCAATGTTACATCATTTTTATTGACTCACAAATTGTGGCACGGCATCCTAACAAAGCGAAGAAGTAACTTCAATCAAGTAATCAAGCGATATCCGATAGTTTTATGGGACGTCTTTTCCGTATTTTTCTATGAACGTAAGTAATTTCACCTCTCAAAAATCGTAGTAATTTGAGAAAGACATTTTATCTATCGTGTTACGCAGCGTACCCGGGTCAATTGGATCATATTTCCGAGCGTCTCGCCTACGCGTTTTGGGTAATTGGCGTCACCTTTATTGGGTTCCTCGTGAGTTCTTTCCTCAAGTCCGAGTTCTTTCATTGAGAAATATTTATTCATCGAAGCGATCGAAGATCTTCAATACATGCAGAGTCACGCCAATGTTTAACCACTTATAATGAATGACGGATTGGTTTACTACATTCTAAGCTTTAGAGTAAGCGTTTGCTTGTTATAATTCCAGTTCGGTCCTCTCAAAAATAAGTTAGGCAATTTATTAGGCCAAGAAAGAGGAGAAGCTCGATAATTGGATGAAGAATCACTTGAATGAGGAGACTTTTTGCGATCCTTACGACCTGGTTTCGTCAGAAGTGTACCAGGAAGTTGTACACGGCCATAAAGCTTTGATTTTGAACCAAAATGTTTTGTCTGCTGCGTTGGGTTACGTTCTTAAGCAAGAAAATGGCATCATCAGCGAATGGAAAACCAATTTGGATGCATTCTACTTTTCGAAATCGCTTCAAAGCGATTACGTCGTCTTGCCTGCCAATTCATCCTTTTTCAGCAACCCGATCTTTCGTGAAAATTTCGTAAAAGAGTAATCGATATTCATTCATAAGTTGTTCACTGCAAACTAACTTGGTTTTGATTATTATTTAGAATGCACCTTTTTTCGAGACGAAAGCGTTTAGTTATTTTGATTTCCCCGGGGATTACGCCATGGATTTCGTCAAATGGGAACGTCCAATGAAGACCGTGTCTGACCTGACCTTATTCGCCCTTTGAAGCGTCTTTTACCTCACTTTATCGGCTTTATCAGTTTGCGTCGCCATGTTGTTCGTTGAAATAATCCTCGGCTGGAAGAAATATAGAATCGATTAATCGGAAAATCAACAAATCAAAACGATATAAAATCTTACAACTTTCAACCGAACATTGAAAACAATTGAATCCATTTCATTTTGCTACAATTCAAATGTCCGTCATCAGAGGACATGATGTATGTCAAGCACAAATCTACAGTAAAATTTATAGTGAAGACTCGAGTAAAGATAGAAAATACACCGATATAATTTAACCATGATTATTTTGTTGTTGTTGCTTTGGTAATACTTTGTAAACAAACACATTTTATTAAACACGGTTTAAATATCTCGTAGCTTTTATCTCATCAATAAAACGTAACCTTAACTACGATGATGTGATTATTAAAGACAAAATTATCTTTCGTAAATAAAAGGAGTTGGACCAATACGGTAACTATCTGAATCCGTGGAGATGATAAAGACACTTGTCTTTGCCCGGTGGTTGTTTTAAAGGGCTATATCGTTTACCCGAATTCTACATAATTCTAAATGTATTTCGATCCCAATGAAGTCTGTAGTTAATCAATTCCATAGCGTTTCATAGCTAGGTTTAGTCTCCTTTTGGTTAAGTAGATTCGTGTCGAGCCTCATGATTAGTTTCTTTTCTTCGCACGCTAAACGCAATTACTTTCGAATTATCAACTAAAAAGGTCATATGCATTGTAACTAAACGGTGCGTGTAACGATTTTCGAAAAACCAACACAAACACAATTCCTTTTTTTCATGAATGACAATGAAAACCATTAAATAAGCCTTGGAGGTATATTACTTCAAAGGCAATTATACGACGTTGTCCTCTATCGTTTTGTTTGGCCTAGAGTAAAACTAGTCATTTCAATAGCAGAAAAGTAAGCGAAAAGCGAAGTGTGGTAATACACATAATGAAAGGTGTTTCCAACAATGCATTTCTTGCCGAAATTATGATTTAGGGTAATTGCTGTAAAATTTAGAGACTGAATTACGGGAAACAACATGTGGCGCTTGGTTTTGAAGAAGACCAAATAAAGCCATATCGCTTTGACAATGAATTTTGGTTAAATTTGGTAACTACAGCGATAATTCTCTTTCCAAAAGCGTATATTTTTAATCTCCTCAAAGAAATCAATAAAAGTAATTAGAAAAATTCATTTGTCTCTTTGCGTTAAGTTTTGCGTGAGTTGATTGCCGAGCTAATCATTCGTTGCTTTGAAGGAATTCACAGATGTCGGCCGCCACTGCTAAATATGAAAAACTGTTTCCCGATAGATACTTCAAGTACAAGTGAGTACTTGTTGAACGTAACCGAGAATATCAGAGCCTTTAAACAATTGTAACATGGCTGCCAGATTCCAGGCGTTTCTACTCCTTGGATCTGGCAGGGTGTCATGCCTCCATGTTACATACTCCTCCTCTTCCAAAAACAATCTCTGTGATCGCTAAAAAGTCAGTCAGTTGTCAGCTCTCGAACGGAGCAGTTGTTTTGTTACAAAATAGTTAACTGTCAAGTGTACAGTCGGGTTAATCCCTTTTTTCAAATAATAATTATATAGAAGACTCAGAGTTTTCTAAACTTGGATTAATAAAGTGAGTTGTTCTTTCTTTTATTTTATGGCCCTCGGGAAAATCCACCCTTAATTTAACTAATTAGTATCGAGGGTTACATAAATGGCGCCCGATTAGGGACTCGACTAAGCCTCGGTCAGTCCCGTATAAACTGTTTATCATTGTTGGTTAGGATATCCGCCCCCCATGTGGCTTTAAGCCTTGGCTTCCACATTGATAGATAGTTTTAAATTTTAATAAGATAATTGTACTAACTTAAATCTACTTTAATCATAAATGATTCAAATGGTAAAATAAAAATTTACCTTATCTTTGTAAAGAAAACCACTGAATTTAGATGACTTACTATTTTAGATTGTATAAATTTAACTTAATTTGGTTACCGTAACTATTTTGAGAATTGTAAATTAAATTAAGTAATTAAATAAATAATGGCTTATTCGGACGATAAACAAACTATCTTAAAGAAAAGGGAAGATAAATCAAAAGAAGATCTGTTTACGTCCATGGAATACGATGGCGACATGCTAGCACCGCCTGAAACAGATGATCCATTGGAGGAATTTAACCGGAAACTTCGTTTTGAAGAAGAAAAAGACGACGAAGATTCCAGAAAGAGGACTGCAGCCTCTTCAGAATCGGAATATTCTCCCTATTTACTATTCCCTCATAAGAGTATTCCTGCCCCTAAGGGAAGTTCAACTCCCTCTAATTTCCCTCCTCAAACTGGGATTGATTCCCTTGATCCTCCTAAATCAGCGTCCAAAATTGATAAGCCTAGAGTTAGTTTTTCAACCACTTAGCCAAATCCTAGAGCAAGAACTATCGGAACTCAAACATCTCCGTCCCGACAAATCCCTCAATTAGGACCAGACACTCCCGAAGAGGAATTAAAAGCTTTTATATTACCCTTGCTCCAAACACTGGCAGATAATTCTAACCAAAATGTAGCGATACAAAGAGCTCTAGCTACTAGTTTTGATAGGTTAGTTAGGGATCTACCCACGTTATTTAATAGAGGTTCAACTCCTCAAACGGGAAAAGTCCCTATTGAACCGCCAGAAAGGTTAGCTTTTACGGGATCGTCTAACGATAACGCCACCGAGTTTTTAGCAGCTTTTGAGGAGTATGCAAAATTTCATAAGCTACCAAATGAAGAAAGGTTAGCTGCATTGCCTCTCCTTTTAAGAGGGCGTGCCTTGTATTGGTACAGGGATTTAGTCCGTCAATATGACGAGATGTGTAGCGTAAACCCTTCCCATCCTCATTTAGATGGAGAACATTTAAAAGACACTTTAAGGTTCAGTTTAGAGATTTCGAAGCTGACTCTGAACTTAAGATAGAAATTAACCATAGAAGTCAGAAGGATAAGGAGTCGGTGGAGGATTTCTTCGGGGAAGTTATGAAGCTGAATCTAGGGATGACCCATCCTCTTTCTGAAAAGGAATTAGTTCCAATAATTAAAAGTAATTTAAAGGACGAGCTTAGAACTCCCCTCCTTTTCTTACAATTTACCACTATGGAACAGTTAAGGAATTCTTGTAAAACAATAGAAAAGGATATTGAAGTCAGGAAAAAGAATGCTGAGAAAAGGGAAAAGAGGAAATCACCCCCTAAGCCTAAAGTTAAAGCTGAGTCCTCTTGCCCAGCTAATAAAGGCTCAGCCCATAGTCAGTGTTCCCCCGGGCATTGTCAAAGCCCTTGTCCTACTTCTCCATCCTACATGGGAATATCCCTTGAAACCCTTAGACTCCAGATCTCAAGCAAGAGCTCAAAACACTTCAAATAGAGGTCAAAGATCTTTTAATAGATACACTAACCAGAGATCTAAGTCCCCTGGTCGTCAGTTGGCCTTGTCTTACCCCTCTACACGTACGATCACCTGTTTTTGTTGTCAAGAACCAGGTCACCTTGCACCTGACTGTCCAAACACAAAGATTATCCAGTCGGGGGAAGCCCAGACGGGAGAGGTCCCACGTGGTTCCTCTCCCGGTGCCCAATAAATTCCCCTAACAAGAAGCGTGTCGCGTTTCCCTTGAGGATTGAATCCGTCCGGAAGGGTTCAGTTTACAAAAGGGTTACCATTCCCGTTACTTTTGAACACGCGACAGTTCACGCTAAATTAGATAGCGGGGCTGATGCCTCTTTTGTTTGTCTTGACCAGTGGCAGAAAATCTGTAAACATAGAAATTCTTCAGAATTACCTGAAGATGAAGAATTAGATTGTGTAGTTTGGGGCGATGGCCGATATACATTTACAAAAGGTTCTCACGAATTAGAGTTTACTCTTAAGTCAATTGACAGTGAGAAACAATTTAAATTTAAATTTTACATAGTTCCTTCCCTAAATAGCGACTTTATACTAGGTCAAGATTTTCTTGAGGAAAATAGGGTCAAATTAGATTTTGAGTCATCTCAATGCTTAGTGGGTAACTTAAGGATCCCGTTTTCAATACCATCAGAAAAGGATCCCATAGATAAGGAGATTGTGGAGAATATTAGGGACGTAGTTTCAGCAGCCCCTATTACTGATGAACAACGTCATCAACTAGAAACCCTTTTATTGAAATTCCCTGAGTTGTTTTCTGATAAAGTAGGAAGAACAGGACTAGTCTTCCACGAGATTCACATGGGTAATAGTCCGCCCATCAAATCTCAGCCTTATCGAGTTAATGACCAGAAAAGGAAAATTATTGAACAACATGTAAAGGAAATGTTAGATGACGGGATAATTAGACCCTCAGTATCTCCTTGGGCTTCGCCCGTAGTTTTAGTTGATCAAACAAAACGGGGTAAACCCTATAGGTTTTGTATTGATTACAGAAAACTAAATCAAGTTACCATCAAGGACCCTTATCCTTTGCCTAATATAGAGGGCATGTTAGCTAGGGTTGGAAGACCTAAGTACATCACAACCCTTGACCTTAAATCAGGGTACTGGCAACTGGAAATGCACCCAAAAAGTAGGGAAAAAACTGCCTTCGTGACTCATATGGGAAAGTACGAATTTAATGTACTCCCTTTTGGGCTATGTAACGCCCCTAGCTCCTTTCAGCGTTTAATTGACGAGATCTTTAGGGACGCAGATTACTTCCAATTAATAGACTATTTAGACGATTTAATCTCGCTTAGCGAAGATTGGGATCAACACTTAACGTGTTTAGAATATGTCCTCAATAGATTAAAGGAAGCGGGTCTCACCCTACAGTTAAAGAAATGTCGTTTCGCTCAGAAAGAAGCTACCATATTTGGTCACATTGTAAATGAAAAAGGGGTGCACATAGATCCTTCTAAGATAGAAGCCATTCAGAAATTCCCTCCTCCTAAAAAATATTAAGGAAGTACAGAGATTTTTAGGTATGGCAGGTTGGCATAACCGTTGTATTAATCACTACTCTCAAATAGTAGCCCCTATTAATAAACTTAAAAGAAAGGATCAAAAATTTATTTGGGGTTTCGAACAGCAACAAGCGTTCGAAAAAATTAAGGAAGCCATTTGTAAGGCTCATCCGTTAGCTTTCTTTAGAAGGGATTCCCCGTGCATTTTAACTACTGATGCTAGTGATGCAGGGTTAGGTGCCCTTCTATCCCAAATACAAGATAACGTAGAAGTCCCTATAGCATATGCTAGTACAGGGCTTAAAGATGCAGAAACGAGGTACTCAACTAGCGAGAAAGAGTGTTTAGCCATCTGTTTGGCAGTTAAAAAGTTTAGGCCCTTTTTAGAAGGTCGTAAATTCACTGTCCTCACTGACCATCAGGCTTTACAGTGGTTATTCAATATTAGGGAACCAAATTCTCGTCTAGTTAAATGTGCAATGTACCTTCAAACCTTTGACTTTACTATTAAGCATAAAAAAGGAGTGGAAAACGTAGTAGCAGACGCTTTATCGAGAGCTCCGATAAACGTTTTAAGTATTAACTTTAGCTCCTCCACTTCCAATTCCACTAGTAACCAGGATCCAAGTCAAAATTCTAGTTTAACAACTTCCTCTAGTGACTCTGTTGAAGGGCGGATACGTCCCCCAGGTCCTAGAGCCCTATATTCAGTCTTCACATTAGAAGACGTAAGAAAATCTCAGAGGGAAGATCCATTCGCTTCACCGATAATTAATTCCTTGCAAGGACCTAACCCAGTTAGGCATAAACTTTTTGAAATGAAAAATGATCTTCCTTATAGAAGACCTTATAGGAATCATCCGGAAAAGATTTATTTACCGCCTCGGTTAAGGCTAGAAGCCTTGAGGTTGCTACACGACCACCCACTATCAGCTCATAGGGGCAAAGATAAGACCCTTAGTAAAGTTACTTATAGATATTGGTGGCCAACCATTGTTAGTGACGTCCAAGACTACGTTAGAGGTTGTTCCTTATGTCAACAGTTTAAGGCTAGAAATAGAAAGAAACCAGGGCTAATGCAACCATCTGAGATAACGAGTCCTTGGGACCAAATAAGTGTCGACATTATGGGACCTTTCCCTTCTAGTAGACACCACTACAAATATTTAATAGTTTTTGTCGATTATATGACCAAATTCGTGGAAATGATACCACTAAAATCTATCACTGCTAAGACCTGTGTACAGGCCTTTAAGTCTATTATTACTAGGTGGGGAGCACCGAAAGCTATTCTTAGTGATAGAGGGGTACAGTTTACTTCAAAACTTTGGCTGCAAACTTGCAGAGCATTTCGAATTAACCCAAAGTTTACCACCCCCTATACTCCTAAGGGAAACCCCACTGAAAGAGTCAATAGAGTAATAGGCGAGTTAATATCATTTTATGTCGGGAATCACCATGATAGATGGGATGAATCCCTTGACCTTCTTCAATTTGCTGTAAATTCCGCACCCCATGAAACAACGGGTAGATCCCCGTTCTTTTTGAATTTAGGGCGGGAGCCACGTCTCCCTTGGGATTTATATATTGAAGAACCCATTCAGGACAATGATGACCCCAGTCGTGATAAGGCTTTAAAGGTTCTTAAGGAACAATTAGCATTCAGCAATGAATTGTCTAAGTTAGCAAAGGCCCACCAGAAAAAATACTACGACCTCCGCCATGACCCTTTAGAGTTTGCGGTAGGAACCTTAGTATGGATGGAAACTCATCCTTTATCTAGTACGACAGGTCAGCTCATGAAAAAGCTTAGTCCTAAATGGGCAGGTCCCTTTAAAATGGTAGCAAAACATTCTCCCGTAGTATATGAGTTAGAGGAAGCTAACTCAGGCCAGAATGTAGGGAAAGTAAATATAGAGCATCTTAAACTCTACTGGACTAATGTAGCTGTCTTCGACAACGCCGAAAATGCCCCCACTTCACAATCCAACGTTGCAGATTATCCCGAGTCTAGTCATCCAACGGACGGTGGAACCGCGGACCACCCTCTTACGGAGACTTCCTCAACCACGTCATCTGTATCATCATCTTCTACGTCTCAGGACGGTCAGGAAGTCGATCAACCGATCATTCCTGATATTCCAGATGTCCCTCAAGCCTCGACATCAAGTACAGTAGAAGATCAAGCAGCGGATCAACCGATCCCGCCTACAGATTCTGATAGTGAACCCTCCTCTCCTCCTATTTACCTATCATGATATGAGGGCTTTTCAGCTCGATCACCCCTCTAACGATAGTCCGCCTTCTGCGGCAGGGGAGGCCTCCCCGTCTGATCAAGAATCAGTCGAGGAACCAGAGCTACATACACCAACATCCAGTTTTTCAGAAGATATTGTAACGCCAGAAGACAAATCAACGTCTTCTGAGCAGTCCATACCGGAACCTGCGTTACACCATTCTCCATCTTCTGGTTTTTCGGAGGAAATAGTACCTCCTGAACCGATTTCTATTTCTACTAAAGAAATAGTACATCCTGAACAGAATTCTACTCTGTCGGAAGAAACGTCAACACCTACACCGCCTTCACAGTCGAAATCCCAATATTACGTGCGTCTGATAGTTCTTCAACCACGTTATCGGAGTCTATGAGAACTCCTAGATTGAATAGGGCCTCCTTACCCGATTGTTATTTAGAACCTTTTAAATTGGGATGGCGACGAGAGGTATGTAAGAGGGCGACGGTTCAGCCCGGAGATAATGAAGTAGACATTTACAACCGATCTCCCGATGATAAAAGGTTACGGTCACCTTATGAGGTTCAAGTTTACCTTAACAATAATAACATAAAGAACCTAAAAAGGGAATATTTTTGCTTCTCCCGAGAGCCAATTTCTTTTTTCCCTTGGGAATTTATCTCCCGGGCAATTAAAAGAAAATACTAAAAACTTATATTTTTAGATGGCCGAGGGTGGACGAGAACCTAGGAGACCAATTTATTTTGATCCTTCAGAAGGAACCTCTAGACTAAAGATCGGAAAACAAAATAAAATTCAGTCCAAAGTAGAATTATCACAGGACGTTTGTTTTAAATACAAAGCTTTTTGCACTAACTGCGGCCAAGATTCCCACGTCCAAAGGGACTGTTATTTCCCTAAAAGGAAATTAGGGGAACCTCTCCGTTGTGTAGAATGTAGACAAATAGAGCACCTATCAAAAGACTGTAAAACCCCTTTGGAGGACATACCTTTGATACTAACGGTTACTCAAGAAGAAAGGAATTCCCTCATGGAAGTAACCGAAAGCCAAGCTGAACTTCCAAGGAAGGGGTACGAATATCGTCAAGAACAAATACACCAGGCTCAACCCGAGAAGGAAAAAGGAGCATACCATCCTGATGACGGACGTCATCAAATTGATAATGAAGACGAAGATTCGAATGGAGGTTTTGAGCATCGACAAAAGGAACGAAAAGCCCGGGAAGTGAAGTATGAGTCAGAGTCTCAAGCCATCATTAATGAAGCGCAAGGAACTCTTAACGATTTTCAAGAAAACGAACAAGACCCTGTTGCAGCCTTCTTGCGCCAAAAGGAACCTATTCTAGTTTCCCGAGTTCCTTGGCCACAACCTCCGGCTAAGTTCCCCGTCACTCCTACGCCCCGTCAATGGAGCCCAAAATTCAGTCTAGATGAAGAAGACGCGCTTCATTGGGAACGCTTCGGACGAAAGGGTTGGACCCTGAAACCAACTCCAAAAATTCGCATTCCGGCGAAAGTCGAGGGAGCAAGACACTCCATCATCTGGAATACCGTGATCTGCTGGCGATGCCACAAAACTGGGCATCATGTTGTGTCGGACTGCCCAGGAGGACGTAGTCAAGAATCCCTCGCCCGTCGAGAAGCTCGACGACTTGCTCGATTAGCGAAAAAACGTTCGTTGAATTGAAATGAAAAAAAAAAATTTCTAGAGATAAAACTTGTGATAAATATTTTTTGTACCCCTGCTAAAGGATTAAGGGTTCCTCGGGGTAACCCTATTTTCTTTCATTTTGTTATGATTAAAATGAGTTCCTAAAGAGGGGGGGATGTAACATGGCTGCCAGATTCCAGGCGTTTCTATTCCTTGGATCTGGCAGGGTGTCATGCCTCCATGTTACATACTCCTCCTCTTCAAAAAACAATCTCTGTGATCGCTAAAAAGTCAGTCAGTTGTCAGCTCTCGAACGGAGCAGTTGTTTTGTTACAAAATAGTTAACTGTCAAGTGTACAGTCGGGTTAATCCCTTTTTTCAAATAATAAATATATAGAAGACTCAGAGTTTTCTAAACTTGGATTAATAAAGTGAGTTGTTCTTTCTTTTATTTTATGGCCCTCGGGAAAATCCACCCTTAATTTAATTAATTAGTACCGAGGGTTACATAAAATTTTCTCTTACAACAGATTTACGGAACCAGCTTTTATCAAGTTCGGAATGCTTGAGGTATAAAAAAAATGTATTTATGATTCAAATGGCGTTTCAATAATTCTGGTTTTATAAAATTGTCCTTCCTAGGAGTTGGATTTACTCCCGCTACAAAAGAAAAAAATGTATGATGTCATTGGATATGGAACTATCATTCATAATTTTACGTAAACGGATGAAATTGTTTGAAAAATAGTTGACGTTTTCAAGATAGTATTTTCTTCAATATAGCCCTGTTTACGAACCGATCAGCGCAATGGATGTAATAGCCATATCCAAGGGTGGAGAATTACCAGCCGTAAGTTACAGTTTCAACATCCCAGTAGATTGTAAGGCGTTGATCATACCTCTTAGAGGCATTATCTAGATCACTGCTGAAAACACTGTGGTCATTAGTTTGTATTCAGTTTTCTGAGGTATTTTCAGACTTTGGACATACTGGCTCCAGTGGATATTTCCACTTTAAGCAAGGTGAAAGGACTTATTTCCTGTGGTTTTTACGACTTCACCGAGACAATCATATTGTCAGGGGCACCAAAATTGACACTGTCATCTTCGCTCTCATTCTTGTTAATGGATTTGATGGTACATCTGGTCAAGATTCGCGTACGTGCAACTCCAAAATCATTTAATTGATTACATTTCCAGTCTGGTGTCGGCATTTGCTTTTTCGCCAATGTTACATCATTGTTATTGACTCACAAATTATGGCAAGCCATCCTAACAAAGCGAAGAAGTAACTTCAATCAAGTAATCAAGCGATATCCGATAGTTTTATGGGACGTCTTTTCCGTATTTTTCTATGAACGTAAGTAATTTCACCTCTCAAAAATCGTAGTAATTTGAGAAAGATATTTTATCTATCGTGTTACGCAGCGTACCCTGGTCAATTGGATCATATTTCCGAGGGTCTAGCGTACGCTTTTTGGGTAATTGGCGTCACCTTTATCGGGTTCCTCATGAGTTGTTTCCTCCAGTTGGAGTTCTTCAGTGAAAAATATTCATTCATCGAAACGATCGAAGATCTTCAATACATGCAGAGTCACGCCAATGTTCAACCACTTATGATCAAAGACGGATCTTTCGTGAAAATTTCCAAAAAGGGTAACCGATATCCATTCATAAGTTGTTCACGGCAAACTAACTTGGTTTTGATTATTATTTAGAATGCTTCTTTTTTTCGAGACGAAAGCGTTTGATTATTTTGATTTCCCAGGGGATTACGCCTTGGATTTCATCAAATGGGAAAGTCCAATTAAGACCGCGTCAGACCTAACTTTATTCGCCGTTTGTAGCGTCTTTTACCTCACTTTATCGGCATTAACAGTTTGCGCCGCCATGTTGTTCTTTGAAATAATTCTCGGCTGGAAGAAATATAGATACGATTAATCGGCAAATCAATCAATCAAAACGTCTTACAAAAAGTACACCTTATTGATTTCGAAATAATGACAAAAATTTACAAACGACATAAAATCTCACAACTTTTAACCGAACATTGAAAACAACTTTGTTAAATTCAAATATCCGTCAAGCACAAATCTTCGATAAAATTTATGGTGAAGACTCGAGTAAAGATGGAAAATACACCGATATAAATTAACCATGATTATTTTGTTGTTGTTGCTTTGGTAATACTTTGTAAACAAACACATTTTATTAAACACGGTTTAAACATCTCGTAGCTTTTATCTCATCAATAAAACGTAACCTTAACTACGATGATGTGATTATTGAAGACAAAATTATCTTTCGAAAATTGAAGGGGTTATCTCAATTCGTAGAGATAATTAAGACACATGTCTTTGCCCGGTGGTGGTTTTAAAGAACTATATCGTTTCCCTGAATTCTACCTACATAGAAATGTATTTAGAGATCCCATTGTGATCAATCAATTCCATAGCGTTTCATAGCTAAGTTTAATCTGCTTTTGGTTAAGTTGATTCGTGTCGAGCCTCATGATTAGTTTCTCTTCCTCGCACGCTAAACGCAATTAATTTCAAAATTATTTTTCCGCTAGATTACTTTCGAATTATCAACAAATAAAGTCATAAACCTTGTAACTAAATGATGCGTTTAACCATTTTTGGCAAACCAACACAAACACAATTCCTTTTTTTCCTGAAAGACACTGAGAACCATTAAATAAGCCTTGGAGGTATATTACTTCAAAGTAATCATACGACGTTGTTTTCTATGGTTTTGTTTAGGCTACAAAAGCTAGTCAGTTATATAGCAGAAAAGTAAGCGAAAAGGGAAGTGAGTAAATACACATAATGAAAGGTGTTTTCAACAAAACATATCCTGCCGAAATTATGATTTAGGGTAATTGGCATTATTGCTGTAAACGTTAGCGACTGAGTTACGGTTAACAAGCGTATTCATGTGGCGCTTGGTTCGGAAGAAGACCAAATAAAGCCATATCGCTTAGGAAACGGATTTTGGCAAAATTGGATAACTACAACAATAATTCACTTTTCAAAAGCGTACATTTTTAATCTCCTCAAGGAGATCAATATAAGTAATTAGAAGAATTAATTTGTTTCTTTGGGTTAAGTCTCGCGACAGTTGATTGGCGAGCAAATCATTAGTTGCCACTGCTAAATATGAAAAACTGTTTCCCGATAGATACTTCAAGTACAAGTGAGTACTTATTGAACGTAACCGAGAATATCAGGGCCTTTAAACAATATTTTCTCTTACAACAGATTTACAGAAACAGCTATTGGGGGCAGTTCTCTAACAGAGTTATCGAGTTATCACGTGCGATAACTCGAATTTATCACGAAAGTGATAACTTTTCAAAAATTGGTATTCTCTAACTTGAAAACTTAAAATTATCGAACGAATGTTGTGATAACTCGGTGCATGAAAAAAATTGGTTTTTATCGTTCGATAAAGTCTTAACGACAGCAAAGACCCTGTCGTTAAGACTTTATCGAACGATAAAAACCAATTTTTTTCATGCAGACCTTTCGAAATTTACTATTTTACACAGGAAAGATGAAATTGTGAAGAAAAATATTTGAACTTCGCGCTTAAATTTAACCGGTAGATGGGAGTGTCGGGTTTTGTTTATGTTTCTCTTCACATAGGCTTAACTTTTGAGTTTAGTACTTTCATGGTACTTTAGACCTTTTTTCAAAAAAATGGCAGGCAACAGTTTGATGTGTTTAGAGCTTTTGCGTCGTCAAGATGAGCAAAATTTGCGGGCTTTGCGGAGGGAAAGGGTTTTACGCGATCCGGGTAAAGCCTTTGAGTTGCCAACAGTTCAATTTGTTAAATTGTTTCGCTTATCTCGGGGTGTTGTTATTCAACTTTGCGAACGTTTGGATGGAAGGCTTAGTGGAGTTCGTTCTAGTGTGTTATCTGTTGACTCTAAGGTAAGCATCTAAAAGCAATGTTTACTTTCTCTAAATTGAATATGTAGCATGTCATGCCCTACGTAACGTATCTATTTGATTCAAAGAAGCAGAGCCATTTCAGTGTACGAGTGTGCATCTCCGTAAAAGCATAACTGCAACTTTGAGACACTTGTAAATTGTTAATTCACACTGCTTTCTCTAGCTCTGCTTCTTTAAATTTGACCTCTTAAAACTCCCATTAAAATCAGGATCTAACAAGGGAAGCTTTTTAGATCTTGATTGCATTGCGTTTCTACGCAACTGGCTCTTACCAAACTGGAGTAGGTCAAGAACTACTGTTGATCGTTAGCCAACCCACTGTTAGCAGAGTTGTTAGGGATGTTAGTGAGGCACTAGTCGACGAACTCCTTGACGACTGGATTAAATTTCCTTGCACTTTGGAAGAGCAAGCGAAGGTTAAAAGAGAGTATGTAAACAGTTTGAAACCCAAAGGGACAAGATCATTAACAAGCCGAAATCTTAGGTTTATGGAAAGGAAGAACTTCCCTGAAGTAATTGGAGCTATTGATGGCACGCATGTTGCTATCGTTACTCCTACCCGCAAGGATGAACCTTTGGATCCTGTGCATTTTTTTAATAGAAAGGGGTATTACTCCATCATCGTGCAGCTCGTAAATATCCATAATTCAATAGTTTTTTTAAGCGACTAGATATAATAATTTTATATTGGTCTTGTTAAATGTAGATATGCGATTTAGACCTTCGAATTTTAAATGTGAATGGTAAATACCCAGGATCGTCACATGACTCCTTTATTTGGAAGTCATCCCTCGCTCACAGCTTCCTTGAAAGCAAGCATAGGGATGAAGCTTTTCGTAACTCTTGGCTTCTTGGTAATTTGAATTAAGAATTCTTCGATTATTGAATGTATCAAGATTTTTTGGAAAAATGAATATTTTTGTAGGCGATGCAGGGTATCCCCTTCAACCATGGCTTATGTTACCCATTCCTCAGCCAGCCAACCCTGCAGAAGTGCAGTACAACGCGCATCACAAAGAAGCTAGGAAGTGCGTAGAAAGGTGCAACGGCGTTTTGAAGGGCAGGTTTCGGTGTTTATTGAAAGACCGAATGTTGCACTATTGCTCAAAAAGAGCTGGGAAAATCATTTACGCATGCTGCATCCTCCACAACATGTGCTTGGCCAACAACATCCCCGAGGTTTACGAGGAAGGGAATGTCGACTTATCGCAGGATGACCTTGTCAACAGTGTCGACGTTGCTGACGCTCAAGCAGACGTTGCGGCTAATCGTGGAGCTGCTCCTAACTTGTTTAATGCGGGGGTACAAGTTAGGAAGCGTCTCACAAGGCATTTCCGATGAGGTTATAGGACCAATATAAAAAGGCCCTTTTAAGGGCCACTAGACAATCAGGCATGGTAAACCTGAAGGGTTTTTCGTAGTACATTACGTAAGTATTTTAATCTTCAAATTCACTCTGTTGACGGTTTGCTAAAGCTATAATCAGAATCAGTTTGCTTTCCTATTGCTGCTTGTCAAAGTTTGCGCATTGAATTCAATTTCATACTGATTGTAGTGAAAATTTGGAATTAATTTTCTTATGCAAAATACTCTAATCGCCCTTTATGTTTACTTCACTTAATTGTCGAGTGACACTCTAAGTTCGTCGTTTTTCGCGATAGTTAACGCGAATAGACTGAACATGCGCGGAGTACCTACCTTCTCGTGGTGGTGTTGTAAACTAAGTTTCTTTTGAAAAAGGCATGAATTAATGGCCTATACTGAAAAGCATCTTAGGTTAAACGGTACACGTTTAATATTTTAGAAAATTGTCGGAAAAATTTAAATGCCATAGGTTTTCATATTAGTCGGAATCTGACGCGAATTCGGGAAAGGTACGCTCTAGAATTCTTTCAGCGCAACGAGAAAAACAGCGTAATATTTCGTTTCTCTCCTGTTCAATTCGTACGCGCTCTTCCGCTGCATCCGCGAGTCTCTTCTGTTGCGCAGCAATCTGGTTTATGGCCGCTGTTTGCGTAGTTTGGGACTCAAACATATTGCGGAAAAATTGGCCGGTGGTCAGCGCAGAATCTGCCAAGACCCTATCATACGGCCCAGCTCTTCTTGCCCGATCTCTGCCTGTCAGTTAAATTTGAAACTTTTTCCTAAAATCTACACCTATTAAGAAATATTTTACCAGTATTGGGCTTTTCTCTACTAGGCCTAGCATTTTCATTGCAACGCCTCGAGTTGCCATGCCCGCGGTCGGGCGTGCCGTCGCGATTTACGCGCTGTTCAGGCAAAGGTGATTCTGAAATGTCCCTGTTATTGTAAACGCTGTGAAATTTTAGAATTTTCAAGAAAAGCTACCGGTTGCACAAGTCCGCGTTTCTTGTGGAGTAAGAGATCGTGTAGCCGTGGTAAAAGGCGAAGAAACTGGTGTTTTGGGTGATGGTACACATCTGGAAGCGGTTGCTGATCGCGGTGTCAAGCGTTTAGGAGGCTGAAGTCTTTTAGATAGCTCTTGATTTTTGGTAGAAATAGCAGGAGTAACGAATTGAGCAGAACCCGGCAATGGTGGGGGTTTTGGGAAGGGTTCGAAAATTACGGTAATTTTGGAAAATGGTAAATTGCGCCGTAATTTACCGCGTAAATTACCGTTCATGGTAATTTACGAAAATTCAAAAATTAAATTATATTGATCGTTTTTAAGCTAAATAATGAAAATATCACTTGAACACAGCTATTCTTTTTATAGAATAGTATTTTATATTATTTAAACACCGAGTTTTGATGTTTGCAGCTCAAAATACTTTTGAACAGCAACATCCACTTTCTTCTTCTTACCAATTTAGCGAATTATTGCTATTTCACGTTTTTAGAACAAAATTCCAGAGAAGGGCCGATACCGATATATCGGTTTACTCAAATTTCGGTGCCGATATTGGTATCGGTATGGGCCCATCTCTAGAAATTTCTATCAACTACAGCTTTCCAGTTGAAGCAAACGAACTCGACAACAAGAATAGACGAGAAAATCAAATATCATTTCCTTAATCAAATTTTTCCCACGCTTGCCGTTCGACCTTTTATGACTTACTCATGTCTCATGGGAAGAAATAAGTGTGCATGCACGGGTAGAGCAGAATATGGAGCTTTTAGACCATTTTCCAAGTGAAGGAAATGAAAATTCGGTGGTAAATTACCATAGTGGTAATTTACCAGCGTAAATTACCACGGTAATTACCCTGGTAATTACCGTTTTCGTAATTTACCCGAGAAAAATCGTAAATTACAGTTACCCTGGTAAATTACCGTGTAAATTACCATGGTAATTTACCGATTTAGAACCCTAGTTTTGGGTGATGGCACACGTGTGGACGGATTAGCTGATTGCGGTGTGAAGCGTTTGGGGGGGGGGTTGAAATCTTTTAGGTAACTGTTTTTGGGACGAAACAGTAGGAGGAACGAACTGAGGAGAAGAAGAGGAGCCCGGCATTGATGGTGAAATGGGTGAAACACTAAACCCGTCTACGTCGTCATAATATAAAATCTGGTCAAGAGCTTCATTGTAGTTGGACCGTTTTTCTACTATCGACGTGTTTTGTCGGCCGCGTGATTATAGATTTCAAAAAAGGTATGTAACCCATGCCCATGTATAAGATTTCTGCTTTTACAGCTAAACTTACAGGGGTCTCCGATTGTTGCGGCTATATAGTGAAAGTGTTTTGTAGGTGTATGTTAACGAAGTTTCAATAAAATTTCATAAAATACTTTATTGTAGTTTTCCAAATAATTAAATTTAATAGCCAAAATAGTGTTCAGGGTCGCCACAAGATTTTCAGATTTAAATACCTTGACTTTTTCCCAACGTTCTTGGGTCATTTAAAAATGCCCTGACTTTTCCACGTATTCCCTGACCCGTGGCAACCCTGGATCACTGTTGTACTTACCCCTGTAGGGAAACCGCCTTCACACAAATCTGGGTTTCCTGTGACCTTTCTCCATCCACCAGCCAACGCTTATAACCTTCCTTCCAATTCTATTAGACCGTGATCCAATACCTCCTGATCAATCTCCCCACCACCAGTTTTCTTCTGTTCTTTCAAAATATCAGCCGCTTTACTAAGGACGCTTGTTTTCCAATCAGCCAAGGACTTAAAAAAATTGGTTTGAGTTAAATTTACGGTCGAAACATACGAGCGGCTGGTTCTGAGATTTACTGGGGTAGCAACAATGGGAGAAGACTCAGAAGAAATTACTAATTTGATCACTATTGAGTGTAGAATTTATTGATAATCATTGAGATACGGTTTAATCTTTGTTGCATCCCAATCATAGAAATATCAGCCCGCATTCAGCTCTGCGGGTAAAATTTTCCATTGACCAAAATCTGGCCCAATATAGTTAGAACTTTCACTTACTTTTTTCCAGGCAACTGCAGTTTTCGTTGGCGGCCCTTCTCTATTGAGTTTGCGCTCAATTTCACTCCATGCAGCATCTGATTTTTCCTTGCTGAAGGAACAAGTCAGCTTGCCACTGATCAACTCTGGGTTTGATTCTAACAAACCCAGCATTATTTCGCGTTGTTGGGGAGTAACGCGACCCGACCTCGCTTGCTTACTCATTTTTTGGCTTTCACTAACGAACTACCACAAAAAATAATCGTTAATGAAATGCGTTTTCGAAAAACACCTTTTTCCCGCGTTTAAAAACCCTAAATATCGTCTGCGAAAAACACCTTTTCCCGCGTTTAAAAACCCTAAATATCGTCTGCGAAAAACACCTTTTTCCCGCGTTTAAAAGCCTAAATATCGTCTGCATTTCATGGAAGACTTCTGATTGGCCAGAATTCCAAGTCATGTGACCAGAAGTAATTTTTTTGTCGATAAAAATTATTTTTATCACAATACTGAGTTATCGCAAGGATCCTTATCACAACTCGGGGAAACGAGTTAGAGAATACCAAGTTATCACCCTATCGATAAGGTCGCGAGTGATAAAGTGATAACTTATCACATTCGATAAAATCAAAAGAAGTTAGAGAATTGCCCCCATTATAAAGTAAGGAATTCTTGAGGTATATATAAAAATGAATTAATGATTCAAATGACGTTTTAATAATTCTGGTTTTTTAAAAAATTATCTTTGCTAGGAGTTAGGTTCACTTCCGCTACAAAAGAAAAAATGTTAAGATGCCATCGGTTACGGGACTTTGATTCACAATTTTTCGTAATTGGTTAAAATGGTTTGAAAATTAGTTGACGTTTGCAAGATAATATTTCGTTCAATAGCCCTATTTACAAAAATATCGGCACCTTTGACGTCATTGACATTACCAAGGGTGGAGAGTTACCAACCGTTAGTTACAGAATTTCAACATCCCCTTTCATTGTAGGGGTTTAGGCGTTATCTAGATCAATGGTAAACCACACTAAGAAATAAGTTACTATTCAGTTTCGTGAAGCATTTTCAGAATTTGGACGTTGTAGTTGCTCCATTGGATATGTTCACTTTAAGCAATGTGAAACGGTTTATTTCCAGTGGATTTTACGACTTCATCGAGACGATCATTTGGACAGGGCGCTTAAAACCGTATTCTCTAACCCAATTCCAAATCGACATTTGGATCTCCCGCCAAACCTTTATCCAAACCAAATGTACGTCACTTCCTCTTTCATTACGTAATTTTTCTTATTGGTCACTTCTTTTGCGGCGTTTAATATAAAAGTAACATCTATTTATGCCTTGGATTTTTGCATGTTAGATTGCAATAATTTTGTACAATTAAGAAACCTCATAATTTGATAGTTTAAGCTTATTAGGCCTAATTAATATTAATTGGGAAATTAAATTTGAATGAAAAATAGGTGGGTATCTTATATAAACTGGGAAATAATGCACACATTTTACGATTAAATTTTAGAAGTAAACATTTATTTTGTGTATATAAAATTCAGCATTAATTTCACTAAGGCAATAAATTAATTATCTACTAGTACATATGTTTAATATTACAATTTAACTCGTTTCAAAACTAAACAGGTTTTGAAAGGGTTTTTTGTAATTTAGTTAATAAAATTTGTGATTGTGGATTGGTCAATATCGTAAATTGACCAATGGTGGAACCAATTTTTTTTAAACTCATTGAAACTTATATACCAATTAATCATCTACAGAAAGAGGTATCAACCAATTTTTTTTCAAAAGAAGGTAAATAAGGATTACTTGGCTTGCTGCTTCAAACAAGATCTTTAATCATGAAGAGAATATTTTGTTAATTTTGGTAAAATTTTAGAGATTCAGTAAACGAGTTGATATGGCTAAGGCACTTTTTGCCCGTGTTTACTTTAAACTTTAATCACAGATTTCGCTCACCATTTCACAAGCATAATAAACACTACTGAAGGACGCAAATCTATCTGTGATCGGTAACGGTGATCAATATAGAAATGTTCCCAAATAATCGGTTGAACTTCATTTGCACATTTCTATTCGTTTATTTGAAATGTTGCGAGATATTTGAATGGAATATAAGTAGACATCTCTTTCAGTAGAAAAGTTTTGATGTTGATATTGAAGATTCATTGAGTTAAAAAAATTGGTATTGGTATTGGTAATTAAGCTTTGATATTAACATGGGTTAATTTACGATATGGGCTTATGATGGTAGTCTGTTTATAAGATTAAATCGTTACTTTAAGTGTCACTAGACAGTATCTACCTCCAAAATTGAGAGTTAGTAACTTTATAACTATCTCCTCATCACAGGATATCCGAGGGTCAATTTCTTATATCATTGACGAAGGCTCGCTATAGCTCAGTCAACATGTGGCAAGGCCTAATACCGTTTTGCTTGACTGTCGCCGTCAAATTCCTTTCAAAGCATAGATCCACCCTTGATTATTATTCCGCAAAACACGTTGGATTCGTAAACCTCGACGCGCACCACGATTGGAAGCATTAAAATGCAAAAAGAACACAATGACCGCATACATTTTTAGTAAATAACATTTCTCACTACAGCTAATTTAGGGGCTGAAGCGACCGAAAACAGACGGCGATAAAGAAAAAGCCTCAGGCCGGTTAAAGGGGGTAGTTTTGAGGGAACGAAATTCAAATGCAAGGCGCGTCCCTTCAATGAAAAACATAGAATTCGTAGATACGGACGTTTTACGCAATTATTATATTGAAATTTTATACAATTAAGTAATATTTAAGAAAACAAAGCACTCATTTTAAAGTATAAACTTTAAAATTACGACGGTACGAGATGGCAACAAATTATTTTTTTATTAAATGCCAAAAATCAACGGTAAGCCAATTCTTAGCGTAATTTCACCGCCTTAAAAAAAGTGCAAAGTTTGGAAATAGATTGAGGGACAATAAAAAGGTGGAAAATTATGAAATTAGGCTTAAATTAAAGCTTGGAACCTATTTTATATTATATTTAAAATCCAGCCATGTGCAAATCCTCAAAAAATCTGAAAATGACATCGAAAAAGGACCCACTCTCAAATTTTTTTACCTCAAAGAAAAAGGCGGCGACAAATAGGGTGAAAAACGGGAAAAGAGCTATCCAAATGACGATTTGGCCGGCCAAATGTTTGGATAGGGTTTGAACCAAATGAAATGGGATTTGGAGTTACAGAATACCGATTAGTGTCATTTGGGGATGAATCGACCCCACATCCAAATCATTTGGATTATGAACGATCCAAATGTAGTTAGAGAATAGGGTCGCAGGCCACAAAATCAGAGAGGCATGCATTAGATCGTCGCTAAGTGTTGTCTAATTGGCCAACTGAACACTAACTCGCGCTATAATCTAGCATAGGGTTCATTACATGACATTGGCTAAGTGATGTCTAATTGACCAACTATATACTTTGACTCGCGCTTCAATCTAGTACGGTAAAATGATATCTTCACCAACTCTGTTGTAATATCAATTCCATGCTACATAACATGATATAGACATGCGTTAGACTCTCGCTAATTGATAGCTATTGGATTTATAGAATTTTGTTCGTTAAATTGCAGAGTACGTAACATGACATAAGCATGTATTATAATGACGTCATATGCTCGACTGTTGTTAATTAAATTGCGTGTTACATAGTATGGCGTAGACATGCATTAGATCGTAGCTAAGTGATGTCTAATTGCCGAACTTTACATTAACTCTCTTTACAGGTGCATAACATGGCATTGGCTAAGTGATTTCTTATTGCCCAACTATATATTCATTAACTCGCGCTATATAATAATAATATTAATTATTATTATATAGCGCACCACATTCTTATTGTTATAAATAAAAGGTGCTAACGGTCGTAATATTTTATCATTTAGTTTTAAAACTAGAAATAATATGGAGCTTGACAGTGATAGTGAAGGATCAGATCTGGTGCTGCAATTAAGGGATTATGAAAAACTAGTGGAGTGCCTGGTTTTGCAACAATATGTTAAAAGCAAAATCCAATCCACCCCAGTTTTCAAAAAATTAAATTTTCAACTATTCTGAAAGCCCTCGTGCAATATGCTGCGAAATTTCCAGCATCAGACTGGAGTCAGCTTCTATCAAAGGGAAGGACAGTCCCGATAAAGTATGGAGGTTCGTCGCTGGATTAGCGATGAGAGAACATGGATGGTAGGTTTATGTCATCTAAGTGTTTTAATTAACTTTTTAGTAAGTTTAAAACCGTAGATGATATATGAAGATGATGTAAAGTATTTAAAAATAAATTTTGTTCTAGTGAGAATAAAGATTTTTCTCGTAATTACACTGTTAGAAAAAATGTTCTTCTCAGAACGAATCAGCGTTTATAAGCTTGTCCCTGTAACAGAACGTTAATTTGTTCTAGGGAGAACAAAAAAATTTCGAGCTATATTGAACGATTTTTTGGTGTTCAAAATTTAACAATGATGTTGTAATCTGAACAATTACTTCGTTGGCTCTAGAAAACGCGTTCGTTCTTCGATGAACAGTACCGTTTTTGAGTGAACATAAACTCGTTCTAAATAACATTCTCCTTCATTCTAGTTACAACCCTGCTCTGTTCTTGATTGACCACTCATATGGTCCAGCTAGCCAGGGCCGGATTAAGGGGGGGCAGAGGGGGCACCTGCCCCCGGGCGCCAGCAAAATAGGGGCGCCCAAGATGTCTGGTGATACCCAAATCTGAGCGATTGTTTTATTAAATTTTCGAAAAACTCAAAAACATGACGTTAGTTTTGAATGATTACGGGACTGTTTTTCGTTTTTAAATAGGTATATTAGCTATCGAGACCAATTTATTACACCAAATTAGTGGGGAGGAGACGATACCCTTACAAAAATCTTCTTAAGAGTTCTATAGGAATTTCTTTGGAACCCTACGGAGCCCTTGGGATAATTTTCTAAAGAAACTATTTCCAAAGACTTCCTTGGAATTTCCTAAAGAATTCTTGAGACAAATTTCGAAAGAATGTCTTGGGATTATTTTCTAAAGAAATTCTTTAGGGATTCTAGAGATAAATTTCTTAAGAAGGTCTAGGGATTATTTTCTAAAGAAATTCTTTAGGAATTCTAGAGATAAATTTCCAAAGAATGTCTTCGGACTATTTTCTAAAGAAATTCTTTAGGCATTCTAGAGATAAATTTCCAAAGAACTTCTTGGGATTATTTTCTAAAGAAATTCTTTCGGAATTCTAGAGATAAATTTCCGAAGAATGTCTTGGGATTATTTTCTAAAGAAATTCTTTCGGAATTCTAGAGATAAATTTCCTAAGAAGGTCTAGGGATTATTTTTTGAAGAAATTCTTTAGGAATTCTAGAGATAAATTTCCAAAGAACGTCTAGGGAATATTTTCTAAAGAAATTCTTTCGGAATTCTAGAGATAAATTTCTAAAGAAGGTTTACTTTCCAACGAAATTAGTTTAGAATTTTAGAGATGAATTTCGAAGGGCCAGATATATTGCAATTATGCTTTACATATAATTATCTAAACAATATTTTTACCCTAATTGTTTAGCTAAAGTTTTCCTAGATAGACATTGACTTGATGGTTAAAAAAATTAAAAACGTTTCACGAAGGCTTGTCCAGTAGCTATAAGACTCAGCAAGCGCTGAAATGGAATGTTATATTTACCTATTGTTTTCTTTTTATCTTTTTTTTACCTTTAATAATCCGTGAGGTGTTTATGTAAAGAATGAAATAGATTAGAAGTAAAATAAGAGTAATTAAAATCGTTATGTTTAGATTTACAGGGAATCTAAGCTGTCAGTCGGAATTTTCGCTTAATTCTCTTATGGCATGTTTTATCTTTATTTCGAGCGTAATTAGAGTCCAAAATAAATATTTTTTAAAAAACATTGTAGAGAAAATTAGGTTAAAAGCGTTTCTGATGCTCAAAAAACTCTCAGTGAAAATATATTATTAAATTTAACAACAACGTCTGTATCTACTGCTTGGCCATTAAAGCCTCCAAAACCCACTTAGTACCCCATACAATTGGACAGGTTTAAAACTTTCTGCCGTTTACGGATGTTTTTAAGTCGATTAAATGTCTGACTTTATAAGCAATTTCACACTGCATGCGAGAACTTCCCTCGCTATAAGGGGTGTAGTTGAGCATATAAGAACTATTGGGATATGGTTTTCCATGTGAGAACTATCCTCGCTTCTAGAGGGCTAAATTAATTTACCCCATAATCTTCCCTATATATTTCTCAAGAAAATTCCATAGACATTTCCCACGAAAATTCCATAGACATTTCCCAAGTAAATTCCAAAGATATTTCCCAAGAAAATTCCAAAGATATTTCCCAAGTAAATTCCAAAGATATTTCCCAAGAAAATTCCAAAGATATTTCCAAAGAAAAAGGGGCCAATATTCCCCAATTTCCTAAAGAACGCCTTAAGGATTTCCAAAGAACGCCTTAAGGAGTTCCAAAGAAATTTCCCAAGGAATTTTCTTAAGAGTTCTTAAGAAGATTTTTGTAAGGGTAAATAGATTTTCCGAGTCTAAATCTAGAAAAGCCTATACTTAAGGCTCTTTCAGACGATCCAACTATTTGACTCAGCTCGATGGGTCAAAAAGTTGTATCAACTTGCCCAACTTTTGAAGGGAAGTTAAAATAAATCCTTCCTATTCACACGACTAAACTTTTACCGCCAAATAGAACTTTTTAAGTGCCACCTACCTTGGCACTTACGAAATAACCCGCGAAAAAGGCTTTTTTTTTGTAACTCATTTTGATTAGCTGTAGAAGTGAAATTATAAAGTTGAGTCAGCAAAAATTGGATCACTGATCCAATTTTTCCTAGCCAACTTTTTTGGTGACTCAACTCATCCAGCTTCTATTCACACGATCCAACTAGTTGATTCACCTCGAGTTGACCCATCAAGCTGAGTCAAAAAGTTGAATCGTCTGAAAGAGCCTTTAGTCACTTTTTTCAAACTCGGTTACTAAAAGTCACTTTTCCAAAAATTAGTTACTATTTGTCACTTTTCCAAAAATTAGTTACTATTTGTCACTTTTCCAAAAATTAGTTACTATTTGTCACTTTTCCAAAAATTAGTTACTATTTGTCACTTTTTTTGGATTTTTGAGTCTTTCGGTGTTATTTATCTTCTCGACCACAATGTTAAACGTAATATATTTGACTGTATGACGGTTTAAATGCAAAAACAGCGAGATTACAGTTGATCAAACCCAAAAAATTGTGGAGCTCGCTTCGCTTGCTCATCAAATATTTAACTTAATATTTATAATCAATCCAATTCAAATGAATGTTTTAGTTTTGATTTAAAACGACAAATGAGCGTATGAGTGAGTATCAGCCATGCATAGAGATACTTTTCACTTAACAAAATTACAATAGGGAGTTAACAGCTGGCTAGGGGGAAGAGATAGTCTGACGTCACGCAGCCGCCCTCTGGTTGGCATTTTTGCGCGTAGAATACTGTTTCCAACCGTTAGGGGGTATGAAACTCCAGTAAGAGATAGAAGGGTGTGACGTTTCAGGGTCAGAACTGTTAGCTCCCTATATTTCTAATAAAAACAAAACTGTTAAAATTTCTAGCTGGTTTTTATAAATTATGGGGCCAAGGGAGGGGGCGCCCATCGAGCAACTGCCCCCGGGCGAAAATCTTCTTAATCCGGCCCTGCAGCTAGCACAATAGTTTATTTACGTTGGAACACTTTTTTGTTTGGTTTGGAGTGATGCGTTATTCACTTCTGAATAACGATCTGTTCGATTTACCACACCCCTTTCTTCAAGTTATAACGCCGACTTGTTCACGATTGAACTACGGTTTGCTCAATTCAGAATGCGTATTTGTCAGACTTAGAACAACAGTTCCTATATTTTTAGAACATGCAATTGTTCCTTTTAGAATCCCTACTTGTTGAAATTGTAATGTAAATTTATTCAGTTTAACACCCGGGTTTGTTGAAGTCAAAACAACTTAATGTTCGTTTTAGCAACCCATTTGTTGAAATCGTAACGCCTATTTGTTCAGTTTAGCCCCCCGGTTAGTTCAAGTCAAAACACGCCATTGTTTGTTTTAGCACCCCCATTTACCGATATTGTAACGCCAATTTGTTCAGGTTAGCACCCACATTTGCTGAAATTGTAACGCCAATTTGTTCGGTTTAGCACCCACATTTGCTGAAATTGTAACGCCAATTTGTTCGGTTTAGCACTCCATGTGTTGAAATTGAAATACCAATTTGTTTAGTTTAGCACCCCCATTTATCGAAATTGCATCACCAATTTGTTTAGTTTAGCACCCCCATTTATCGAAATTGCATCACCAATTTGTTCAGTTTAGCACCCCATTTGTTAAAATTGTATTACCAATTTGTTCAGTTTAGCACCACCGTTTGTTGAAATTGTATTACCAATTTGTTTGAGTTAGCACCCCCATTTGTTGAAATTGTATTACCAATTTGTTTGAGTTAGCACCCCCATTTGTTGAAATTGTATTACCAATTTGTTCAGTTTAGCACGCCGGTTCGTTAAAGTCAAAACGTTCATTTGTTTGAGTTCGCAACCCTTATTCAGTTTAGAACACTTAAGCGTTCGAGTTTGTAACTCCTATTTGTTGAAATTAATATGGGTATTTTGTTGATATTAGCACCTTGATCTGCTCGCAATAGTATGCCTATCTGTTCCCTATATCACTCTACTTTCTTCACTTTAGAACGCTTAATTTTCATGTAAGCTCGTCGGTTAGTTTACAAAAGAGATGCGCATAACTCACTTTTGTTCCAGTTAAGAACATAATTTATTTATTGATTCTTATATATTTAGTCTCCAAATGTTTTAAAAAGAGCTCAACAAAGTCAAATCTGAAAAATGTATTCCTTCGCACGGATCATGCAAGATTGATTTTCTAGGCTGCTAACATATTAGCAACTGTGGCCACTAAGTTGCTTATGTTTCCTGGATTTATTTTGAAAACGTACTTTTGAAAATATTCCAGTGTTCGCTTTAGACCAACTGGATACACTAATTGAAACGCATAGTATCCAGAAAATACAGAGAGAACTGCAGTTATGATAGAGCTGCCATCGAATCTAACACCCTCTATTTGAACGTCGGGACAAGTATTCAAAAAATCTTCATCCGAAAATACCATTGACGGAGTACTACCATTAGCTTCCTGCAATATTTTAATAAACTTAAATATGGATCTGAAGACCTTCGGTTGTGTTATATCTCACCGTTTGAGCAGCCCACAGCGTCATTTTTTCTCCAAAGAGTGCCGGTAAAACGAAAAAGCAAGTTTTTAGTTCCAGTTCTAAAAAGAGTTGTTCTTAAAAACTGAACATTTAGCAATTATTAACTAAAATTACCTTCATACTTTAATATTACGAATTTAAGATATTTACTTTGTTCGAATTGACTAAATAACTTTAACATTATCAATAAGTTCTTTGCCCTTATTAACACTCACTTAATTTAACAGATAAATGTTAACTTTAAAATAGGAATAAAATTGAAAGAAACCAGTTTTAATTGGTTTAGTTACGAAGCAATCAAGGAAAAAAAAAAGTTTTATGTCCATTTTCGTAATTGATATGTAAGCCTAAAAGTGGGTTTTGAAATAGGCGCGTTTGGGGTAAAAGTGGAGCTGAAGCTAGAGACAGAAAAATTGTCAGAAGTTTCTAGTTTTTTTTTAACCCTAAATCGCGCCTTTTAAAACAAAAGTGCTTTTTACCTCTCCGAGTGACGTATGTCACGGAGAGGTTCTGTAACGATCGTGTCTGTCTGTCTGTCTGTCTGTCTGTCTGTGTGTCTGTTGTTACACCCACGTGACCGCGTTCGCAGTTTCCAAATCGGAGCAAACGTGTTCGCCATTTCCGAACTGCTTTCACAGTCACGGAAATGACTACTCTACTCGAGTTCTCACACCACCATCTTCTAGTCTTTGTCCATCCCACAAGGACACCAGTCTGTACTTACTGGCTTCTAATCACCACCATCTTTTCATCTTCGTCCATCCCACATGGACACCAGTCTGTACATACTGGCTTTAATCACCACCATCTTCTGGTCTTCGTCCATCCCACATGGACACCAGTCTCTACATACTGGCTTCTAATCACCACCATCTTCTGGTCTTTGTCCATCCCACTTAGACACCAGTCTGTACATTCTGGCTTCTAAACACCACCATCTACTGGTCTTCCGTCTATTCCACATAGACACCAATCTGTCTCATTGGCTTCTACTCCATTATCATCGTCTGGCTTTAGGATATACGCGGCGATCAGCTAGGGTTACGAGAAACGTCTAGCCTCCCTAAGGTGGGATCGCCACCAAAGGTTTTCGCAATTGCGCTTTTTCCTTGCTATTATAATGGAAACGAATCGTATATATACCCCAAAATTTGAAGAAAGCGGGCAAGAGGGGTACCCATCACTTTAAACGTCAATATTAGCAAAGTTTGAGATGATAATAGGTATAACTTTATTTTAAACGATTTAACTATTATTAATGTTAATTATTGAAGATTAAAATAATTAAAAATAATTATATTTATTTAAATATTAAAGATAATCTTGTTTCTCAACTCAAAATTAATACGGAAAGAGTTAAAAAGCAGTCTTATGTTTTTGTCTGTGTGTGTCCGTCCATTGTTACACTAGTGCGTCGCGTTTGCAGTTAGCCCTGTGTTGATGTGTTAAGAAATCATACAGAACCTTAATATTCCCTTTTTCCATAATATAAAGTGAATATGTGGAAGTATTTTTCGTAATTATGATGCATTTAGTACTTTTGTAGCTTTAAAGCTCTGTTTCATTTTGATATTCCAAAGATTTCTTTTAATATTGTTATTTGAAATGGCTGTTTATATGTTACTTAAGCTATACTACATCTGTATATAGAATAATCCTTGGTTTAGTGATTTCATGAAGAAAACTAAAACCTAGATTCCGGCGGGTATATTAAGTATTATCCGCAATAGGCTTAGTGAAACAAAGAGTAAATAATTGAGGCCTGAGGTGAAGTAAACTTTGGGCTTTGATTTTCGTGTCTGAAATGAAGAGACATCAACGGTTCAGAGTGAGCCGAAAGTTAAATACACTATTAAATAATCAGGTTAAGATTTTATAATAGAAGAAAAGATCATGGTGGCAATTAGAATAGTAATAGGGCTAATGGTAAACGGGTAGTGGCTACAGGCTTTTTATTCTCTTTACGGTGCGCATTGACTATTAGTGCTTCTAGCTACAATTTAACTTTGGTGTTATTTAACGTTAACATTCATGTTGGCAAACTAAGAATGTTATTGAGGCGAGACGAGACGATAGTGTTTACACTGCAAACCAGTTGTGAATGTAGCTTTCAGAATATACGGTAAACAGCTGAAGCGTAGACTTCATTTCCTGATCTTTTCCCCATTGACTTATTTCCATGTGTCCAAGATTTATCCTCATTGGATGTAAAATGTCGTCTGCTTTACTGTATTATTCGCTATGCTTGGAATACTGCTTCAATATTTCGTAAATTTTTACTTCAAAAAAGAGAAATAATTCCTTAACTCGGTAAATAAGTTTGTAGTAGTAGACCTCTTGACTCGAAGAGGTAATATTTTGGTTTTCCCAACTTGTTAAAACTGTGTTGGCACGTGTTGTTAGCATACAGCTTTTGAAAATTTACATAAACGTAAAAAATTTCATTTGGAGCGTTTTCTTTATGACTGTGTTGTTCGTGGTAAAGAACTTATTATCACATAGCAGAAAGTAGATATTTTTTATACTATATTTAAATTTCACCTGATTGACTCGCTTCAAAAGTGGAAATTTTTCCACCACTTCGATGACACTATGGTCAAATGCATAGGTTTGTCTGAGTCCAGCAGTTCTACTCATTTTCTCTTCTAGCAAAGATGTATTTAGTTTTGACTTGCTTATTGCTTTCATCATGGCTGAGATATGCACATCAACACTATCCGAATCTTCCGCTAGTCCATATTTAATCTAAGATGTGAATACAAATTCTAAATTATTTTTTATACTAACCTTTCTTCGACCGGCCGAAAAGTCCAGAATGAAGTATAAAATCTTAGAATTTTAAAATACAATTGACCATTTCATAAATTACTCCAGAGAAGCAAACACACAAATGAAATGGCCTCCATGTTGAGTTTTTATCCCAGCGCTAATAAACATGGCTAAATGCAGTGCGAATCGGCTAACATTCCAGGTGTACTGAACTTGTCCTCCATCGGACCTAGCCTCTTGTTGTGAGGTAAACCATACATGTTTTCAACAGTGTGTTGGTTTCTCTGCGTGTAGTTTATGGAACGCTCAATTGAAAAAGTAATGGACACTTCAGATGGTGAAACACGGTTTTTGTTGGTGGTGATTCATTTGTTTGAGAAGAACGACGGTTTTTAGCATTTTGGTCATGTCTCTCTATCATTTCTAGTACAGATGGCAAATTTGTCATTTTCATACGCTCATGTCTAAATTTTTGAAGCAAGGAGCAGTATCATGTACTCTGTAAATTATAGGAATAATAGATTAATCGCCATGATTTATAAATTTGTCCACCCTCGTTTTATTAGTGAACCTAGAGATTAGCCTTGTAATTGTTTTAATCATCCTAGCTAGATAACAGCAATGCACAAGTAAAGCAAAAGTAGTTAAAAATATAAATTACTGTTACTTAAAGTTAGAATTCACATATTCTTAAACTTACGTAAGGTTTGCCAGTAGGGCGTCTATCCTTCTAAAACGGAAATTTTGTTACAAGGGTGAGACACACCCTTTCTAACTCCATCGGCTTGGGGTACCTGGCAAATAAAATTATGCAAGTGGAGCATTCGTTAACAAAGTTATAAATTTTCAATACATTATATCCGCTGATATCTTCGAATAGAATCTTCACAATTTGCGATTTGTTGTCTCGACTAAATACGATGGGGGTTTTCTCCTGAATAAGTCTCATTACAAATGGTGGTAGCCTTGGAATGCTGAATGGTTCTGGAAGCTCTCTACTCAGGCCAAAGCTAGGGTACGGATCATCGCCATCAATATCTTCCAGTTGAATGATATTCACGGAATCACTCTGGCAATCATTAGCCGAATTTGTGGCAGTCAAACGTTGAGCTGAGGCATTTTTGTTCGTTCATGACAATGAAGTAAGAACACATGTAGACAAACTTGCTCGCGTGTAAATGAAAGATAGGGTAATTATAGCACTAACCTTTTGGGGAGATCTTCAGAACTTTCCGTCATTAATTTAAGTTTAGATTCATTTTGAGGTAATCCTTCATCTTCATAGTCCAACCAATCATTATACTTTTGTGACCATACAACTTCAAATTGTTGCTCTAAGCTATTTTTAAATCCATCAATATCCAATGCGTTGGAGCATTTGAAAATGTTTTTGGAGTGCAAGCAGGTAACGTGAAACTCGAGGATGGAATCCATATTAGTAGAGAAAATTTATTTTCGAATTTTTCAACAGCAGGAACACCAATGGGCAATTAAATCTGTGCTGATCTCTACCGAGATATCAGTTTAAATACATAGAAATATACATATGAACTGTTTCTGATACTTGAAAGTTAAGTTTTAATACATAAGTCCACAAAGCCTGTGATGTAACATGACTACTTGTCGCGAATTATGTGTGTATGCATGTAATGGTGTATTGCCAATCTGTTCACCAGGTGACATTAAATACAAAGTATCTTATTCTAATACACTATAGCAATTGAAATGATTAAGGTAGCTTTCGCATTTAAGCAATCTCTCATATATGTGCCAGATATCAAATTGAATGATTTAATAAATTTTAAGGAACACTGGAGTTCCATGTTCAGTCAAATAAATCGGAAAGACGTACCCTGGTTTGTAAGTTATAGATTTTTAGTAAGTTCCGAAGCTATGTTATAAACTACTGGGTCTACGTCTAGATTAAGTGATTCCCTTATAAACAATTTTAAACTAAGTGGAAGCTGATTGTATTTCAAATTTCGATATTTTTCTAAGTGAGGTGTTTCAAAGCCTAACGGTCCGCATTGTTCAAAACACTGAAGCATCTGATGCCTCATAGCGAGGGTTGAACTTATATTAATGAATTTATGGCATTGCGCTGCTATAACCTTGAAATATTGGTGTTTTGCCTCAAATCTCATGCACCAAAGCCTGACCAAGGGACCGTATTCCAGTATTAACCTTGCATAGTGCAACATACAATGAACTTTTGGTATGAAACGCGAGTTTGGTAAGTCTTTTAAAAGGTTACAAAAATCGATAGTTAAGTCATAAAGATAGGGGATCCAAAATTTGTTCACTACCGGAGCAAAGAGAATTTCAGCAATTTCACTTAAAATTAAAAGTAATGTCCAATGTTTGTCATTATTTGGTACAAATCCCCCAAACATGAGCGGGAAAAAATAAAATAGACACTTCTTTTGAGCAGCTGATCCCGAAAGCTTTGAATTGCCTATTGCTACAGTTGCTGATATTAGCACAGGCTTATTTTTAATATGAAGTTCTCCGTAAGGAAAGTTTTGAATAGTGTCATTTAAGGTTTCAAGTGACAAAATATGGTCACTAATTAAGTGACCTATTAACAACTTTATTACTAAGGGAACCACACCCTCTAGGAAGTCGTGCATTACGTCAGGTGGTAGTGATGATGTTATTTCAAAATTTAGAATTTGTGCAAATGGTGAGCAGCCGTATTCGCCGTAAAGTTTTTCGTTCTCAGGATTTTCTCTAATAGCGTCCAAATGATAATAATGAACTTCTTTAGTTCTAATTAACATTTGATTTTCGTCAAAACTACGAGAGATATTTCATAGGAAATCATGCACTGTCGGCAAATTCGCCCGGATGAAAATGATTTATTAAAACCACCAATGAAGTGGCTTGACAAATTGTCCCCGAAATTGTGGCCATGCAACCGTGAATGAGTTCACTCCCAAGTAAGAAGCCGTCAGTTTGCAGGATAATTAACTCTTCAATTAAAGGTTTAAGAACTTCCGAATAACCGTATTTTTTCACAAACGGATACCTCACACACAAAGAAAGGTTTATACCACTAAGTTTGCTACGAAATGCTAGATGCATGTTTCCAATCGTAAAGTAAATCAATAAAACTTTATGCATGCCTCTTTAGGATCCCAAAGGATCATTTAATTCCACTTCATCAGCCTAAAAATGGAGTTTCAAACACCTAGGATTTTTTGAAAACACTGGGTGATGTTTGAAAATGCTACCACCGTCACAGTCGGCTAGATACTCATCCCCGAGTGGTACCTTAATTCTAGTATATTCTGCCCAAATGTCAGCGTGCGGAAGCAAGTTGCTTAATACTTTAGTAACTGGCACGTAAGATAGTGTATGACGAACAGTTTTTTTTTGTATGAATGAAGTCACAGGTTTGATAAATTTCAAATTTTGCTCGCAAAATTTGTTTAGCCTGTACTCGCTTTTCAATATACTAGTGATAGAGTTTAAAGCATTGGAAATTTGTAGCTCTTTTTCTTCTGAATTACTCTTACGAGCTATTATACAGAAAAAACTAACACAGTCTTGTACTAAGTCAGATACGCTATTTGCAATGGCTGTAGAAACTGAGTTTGGTAGCTTGTGTTTCTCTCTTGCTTCTAACACCATTAGAGCAGCTTTTCTCTGTAAATCTTTTTCAACCATTGCTCCAACGATCTCAGAATCAGAATCGCTTCCATGTTCCACACATTCTTGAGCAGTTTGTTCGAAATCAGGAACCTCCAAATGATGACCATTAACAAGATTATGATTAACTTCTCCATCATCGACGATGAAATTACCATTACGAAAATGGTTTCGATAGACATGTTTTCTCAGGGAGTCGTAATTGTGATAAGCACACTGTAAAAAAGGATCCTTCGAGATTTTTCAATAGAACTCTTACGTTCTTGTTCGAACGCTAAAGGTTTCTAGACGTGGATGAAGGTTCCCAGTAGAACAGGAAGGTTCTAAGCAGATCGTATCTAATTAAAAGGGTTCTTGTTATAACGTGTGGGGTTTTAATAGATCCTTGAAGGTTCTTGAAAGAACATTCGGGTTCTTGAAAGATCCTTGAACGTTCTTGAAAGAACATATGGGTTCTTGCGAGAGCCTCAACGGTTCGTGAATGAACATTCAGGTTCTCGATAGATCCTTGAGTGTTCGTGAAAGAACATTTCGGTTCTCGATAGATCCTTGAAGTTCATGGAAAAATACGGCTTCTTGAAAGATCCTTAAGGTGGAAGTCAAAGGTTTTAGCATAAAATATGGTCATTTTTGTGTCAGTAGTCTAAGTGAATGGTTTAGTATAGAGCTTCACGGTTTTTTTATAAATTACTCTGAAAATGTTGCATTATTTAAAAATTAGTAACAAACATTTATTTCAAGTAGTATTTTCCCATGTAGTTTGTCGATACCTTCTATCAACCCGTAAAGCTATTTCTTCCAAATAAATTGTATTGGATAGCTAATCTAAATATCTATCCACAGAGTTTGTAGAAATGTTTAGTCCTAAGTGGTTGTTGTTTAATCTTAAATAAACCTAAAATAGCGATAGTTCGGCTAAAATCCAGAAGATGTCCCTACCCTAAAGGTTTTTTCTCCATTCGGTTCTTCGAAACCCTAAGAAAGGGCGTGTCTAATCCTTTGAAACCCTTTTTATCATAAAGAATGGAAGGTTTAACACCTTCCTTTCTTATCACCTCGAACATCGCTGACGGATCCCCTTAACTCTGTCCACTATAAAATTGAGCTGTCGCAAAACTATGGTGAAACGTGTAAAAATTGCACCATAACGCGTTAGCAGTAACGTCATTCTTGTACTGTGTACTACGATTTCAAGACGAAGATATACGCTTTCGACGAGAAAAAACCGGGGTGGGGTCAAAAATGCGAGATGGAAGGCAGAATTATCAAAATGGTGTATAGACCAATTCGGTATAACTAAAAGGGAAAGACACGGGGGTAAATCTTTGCCCTCCATCTCGCTTTTTGGCGCCTGTGCTGTAGTGTTTTTGTATCAACCCCCTTGCAATGCCGATTCTGAGGGTTCCCTACCCCTGTTTTTTACGTCAAAAAGGATTTTTTGAAATTGCGAAATTTTCCCTTGGGAGTTTTAGGGAAATTTTTCAGGTATTTCAATGTTTTAGCAGCATTCAAATATGCGATAATTTTGGAAGGTTTGTTTCGTGGCATAAGATAATTTACACGCTGTACTTTTATGGGATAGTGAATAGTTTTGTTTTGTATTTGTTGAGGGGGCAGTAGAGGTAGAAAGATTTGTCGCAAAAACCGTAAGCCTCGTTATCAAAAGTTGAGTAAGAAGCTCGCTTTTACTTCTGATTTACAACAACAGTCCCAAACGCAAGAACATTTTGGCTAGAGATGTTTCCGAAAAAAAGGGGTTCAGAAATGCTTTTCTACTACACCCTTTCGACGGGAAAAGGGGGATAGGCAATCCTTAGTATCGGCAGATACAAGGGGTTGCTCCAATGCCGTGTATGTACATTCTCAGATCCAAAACGCAGGTGCTAAAAAGCGAGATGGGAAGCAGAGTTTTACCCCCGCGCCTTTCCTTCTCAGACTCGTCGAAAGGATGTATTGTAATTGTAACAGAAGGGAATATGGAAATATTTTTTACAAAATATGGTCGGAAACACTAAGTTGAAAGCCTAAAACACATGTCAAAGCTAAAAAAGATAACGTAGTACACTCTAATTTTCCATGGTCACTAATGAAATGGGTTGTGTCAAGAATTGTCTGATTTGCCTTGGCTGCTGCTCGAACTCATTTTATTTAATATGTCGCGGGTAACTTGAAATAAGTATTAAGTAAAAGAATCAGTAACATTACTGAAGCTAAAAGCAATAATAATAATAATAATAATAATAAAAATAATATTGCTAAAAGCAATAATAAAATACAATGCCGATATGAGTCACGAGATTCACGAGTGCGAAGTTGCCTCTCTCTCTGAAATATTCAAAAAAACCTATGCCCCTGCTAAACCCTCAGTATAGCTCAATTATTTCCTATTTATTTATTTATTTATTTATTTATTTATTTATTTATTTATTTATTTATTTATTTATTTATTTATTTATTTATTTATTTTATTTATTTATTTATTTATTTATTTATTTATTTATTTATTTATTTATTTATTTATTTATTTATTTATTTATTTATTTATTTATTTATTTATTTATTTATTTATTTATTTATTTATTTATTTATTTATTTATTTATTTATTTATTTATTTATTTATTTATTTATTTATTTATTTATT